>NW_025401158.1:0-160872 GCF_011075055.1 Mangifera indica | reverse complement strand
TCTCCTTAATTATCTTTCATTAACTCTCCCTAATTTTATGTTTTATTCTCTCCTTAACTATATTTTCTTACAATTAGAATTATACAACTAGCCATTGCATGATTTTGTGTAAATATCTTTCTAATATCTAATTTTAAAATAAGAGGAATGAAAATGATCTTTCCTATATTCTCTTTAGTTAAAATTACATTTTCTACTTTATAATTTTATAGAATTGTAATTAACCTTTAAAGGTCTCGAATATTACAATTTAGTTTTTACCACATGTCAATGTGAAATTGGGTTGCAAATTAACCGCATAACAAATGTTCCATTTCTAGAATAGTCAGATCAAAATTCCATACTTCAACAAAATTCCAAAGAAAGTGTTGGCCATGAGTAACATCACATTGCTTTGATGATGGCCCGATTAGTTGTGATGGAATGGTTGTTCCTAACATACCACTCTTGAAAACATTTATGAACTCAAAATGTTACATATGTAGTCTAAGAGTAATTTTTATAAATGTTAGACAATAAACATTTATCAACAAACTAACACAAGATCAAATTATTGGATATGATATGCATTACCATCTATAGGGTGTTATGAAACACTTATTTATGTTTGGAGCCTTTTTCACTTCATTTGCAAACGGATGAGTCTTTCGCTTTCCAAGCAAAGTTAGGATCGTGTCAAGCTAATCCAAATGAGATGCACAAAATCTAGTAAGAGATGCTTAAGGAGTTTGCTAGAACACCTTAGATAGTAAGTGATGTATTGAGTGAGTGTATATGGTTTGAAAAACCCTTATAGGTCACAATATCATATGTTTATATATACATAATGGAACGATCTTTGCAAGAAACAAAACATTCATTCTAGTAACAATACAATTAGGTATGCTATATATCAACTCATTACAACGATTATTGTAGAAGTACAGAACAATCGTTCCAACTAACACTATTATTGTCTATAATAATGAACAATAAATGCATGATTATTGCTTGTAGATAAGGTAAACTATGGATAAGAAATGATCATTTCAATAACTAGAACATTCTTTCCAATGACCCTAAACTTATCCAAAATTTAAATTATCCTATCCACTGGGGTTAACTCTCATTGATCTTACTCTAGCCCCTATTTTTAGGTTATAACAACTTGGTCCCCCAAGTGAGACAACATCTCAATTACGTGAAACAATTTTATAGAGCTCAAAACTGTCATCTCATAATTTGGATGTGACTCACCCTATACAACATAGAGTTTTTAGATACTATGATCAACCCTTTTTGTATGTGATGAATAGGCTCTTCGTCATGTTGCCAATAAGCAAATTCATGAAGAATCTAGAATCCATCAACCATCTTCACATAAACCAAGATTGTCTCTAGTGAGATATCATGACTACCTAAGTGAAAAAGTGTCAACAATAGATAAGAACTTGTTAATGATACGATTAATATGCAATTCGGTCCTTTTATCAACCAACAACTCATTATGGGTAAAGCACAAAGGCTGTGTCTATTTTGGGTTATCCTAAATTTGTATTATCTGATTCTACAGAAATGATTAAATAGCATTGGACTTAGTGACAACCCTATCCTATTATAGCCATAAATTTAAATGGTTGTTAACATCTATTAAAAGGTTTATGAGATATCTACTACTATAGCCGAGAATGATGAATCCTTAATTGATTTACTGTAGCCTTCATACATATTCTAATATAGTCAATCACCACTATTTTGACAATCATATCTCGAAGACTACATTAAACTAGTTTCAAACTATACCAATCAATTTACAAGACAATCTAATGATCATAAGTTGAAGGATCACATGTGCCACCATTTGTTAAGGGATGTGTTTCATAGAAATTAAAATTACTATCTATATAAAATCCTTTTAACAAGTTTAGTAAATATGTCTATTCAATATACACCCCTGTATTGTACTAAATTTATTAATATAAACATAATATAAAAAAATACGAACAACCTATATATAATGCAAATACATCAATTAGATAACTGACTTTAGAGCACTTTCCTTAAAAATATGAAGCTTCCTAGATAAGACAAATGGGCTTTTTCTCTTTCAAGACATTTCCATGAGCTTGTATATGAATTTTTTATTTGTGTTTTGAAACAATTTGGAAACAAACTAACTTTCAAGATTAGAAGGTGAAGTGCTTAGCCTAACAAGATAAAATTGAAGATCAAACTTATTTTATTTCATGTTTTTACCAACTTTGATGTGCATACATAAAATACATATTATTAAGTAAAATTTAGTTCGTAAATTGTATCAAAGCTAGTTATTAAATAAAAGACTAAATTTTGTGTAAAATCATTGGAGCACCATACTGTGGTTTTATAGTTGGGGCACGAACGGGCGCATGGACATAGGTTGGAGAAAGTTGAAAAGAGAAGTTTTGTAGAATCATTGCTAAAGCTAGTTTTGCTTCTAGCAATGCAAAATTTTGTCCTATACATATTCTTGGACCCCAACCAAATGGAAAGAATGAGACCTGATCATTCTTTGATGCCTTTGACACTCCTTGAGAAAATCTATCTGGGTTGAACTCTTTTACATCATCTCCCCAATATTCTTCATCATGATGAACCAAAATTATCGGTACTGAAAGTATAACTCCAGGTGGTATAATGGTTTCTCCTAATTTGCACTCTGTAGTAGTAGCTCTATCAATCTGAGCTGCTGGTGGATATAGCCTTAGAGCCTCTTGAAGAATTTTGTGCAACTATAAAAAACAAAAAATGCAAGGAATTATTTTGTATAATATTAAAACTATGTATACTTAGTTTTGAGTATCTTATTGAATAACTAGATGATGCATGATCATATTATTGAGTGATTTTAAATTAAAGATAAAAAAACTCTCAATTATATGATAACGCATCATTTGGGTATCACTCACGAATTAATACATATATTTACTTACTTCTTTCAATTGGTTCAGCTCATCAAATCGTGGTTCTTTATTCCCAAAAACTTGTAAAACCTCTTCTCTTGCGCGCTCCTGCCAATTTTGATGCATGCATAACAAAATCATTGTCCATACAAACAAAGTTGCAGTAGTCTCCTGGCCAGCGAGATAGAAAAGTTTGCACTCCTCAATCACCTCTTCAAGACTCATTCCACTTTCTTTGTTCCCATGCTCTTGAATTTCTTTGTGATTTGATCCCACTAATAAACCCAATAGATCATCACTACTTGCTTCACCAACTATCAGGGCCTCTTCTCTTTTCTTTATGATGCCTTTGATCAACTCTCGCATTTCATTATAATTACTTTTTAGTTTTCTATTTGCTTTTGTGGGCAAAAACCTGCAAATAATTAATAAACAATTTATGTAATAACTACAAGAGTTTTATGAAAATGTGAACTGTTACGAATGCAATATTAAAATGAAAGTGGAGCTAGGTAAAATGATTTTCAGTCTGCAGAATTTTGAAAACAAGAAAATGCTCTTCTCAAGCGTTTTCACTCTTATTCTTTTTTAAAAACAAATTACTATTTCAATTTTTTTCAAACCCAATTTCTGAAACAATATAACAATAAAGTTATATATATCCACTTTGAGTATATAAATGAGTACATATTTGATATATGTTATTAAATGATTTAGTGGTTTTAAATTAAAAATAAAGTAACATTCAATTTCATGATGACAGATTATGTATATATTCATTTGTGTATTTAAAAGCATGTATATATAACATTGCTCAATGATAGTGTTACACTAAGTTGATTCAGATTACCTCCAGCCTGGAATGAGACTTAAGTGGAAAACTTCAAATAAAAGATCAAGTTGTTCACTTATAAGTTCAAATATTTTTCTCCCATCTTCATAACTACTACCAAATGCTGTCCGAGAAATTACATCTCTTGCTAAATCTTTAATGTGAGGCCACACGTCTAATTCATAGGAGTCTTCATTCAATGTTGAGATTTTCCATTTCCTTATCATGTCGTTGCAACACAAATAAAATTTAGGTATCATTTCCTATAAAGAAAGGGGGAAAAAAAAAGACATGTCAAATATATCAAATTTCTTATCCCGAATAATATGTGAACCATAGAATGATGTGAATTCAGTAATATGTCCAGATGTGTGTGTGTATATATATATATATATATCCTCAATATTATTTATGATTTTTAGTGGAGAGAATGAGACCTTCAACTTGTCAAGATGGAAAGCTGGATTGGCAATCCTTCTGACTTTAACCCATTGTTCACCTTCGTACGTCAACATCCCTGTCACTACCAACTTAGAAATTTGGGTGGTCTTGGGTTTCTGAAAAGTTTCATATTTGGATAAGATTTCTCTTATCAATTTGGGGTCCGTGACGCTTATGGCTGGAGTTGGACCTTGCCATGTCATTGAATTTTTCCCTGAAATATAAAATTATATTTAGACAAGATTTCCCTTACAAATTAGTTGTTAAAACTCATAAAATAAATATAAAAATTATAGAATAGAATCGATTAAGCAGAGAATTTCGGCTCCCATGGCAAGTATATATCTAGTAATCGCTGATAAATTTAATTATGTAATTATAGTTCTATGTAAATGTTTATAAATGCAAAAATGATATATCATCCAGTGAAAAATAGGGACTGTGTATACAAAGGTTAGCTTGATTAAAGCGGATAAAGAATGAGACAATAATTGAATAAAATTATATCAATTTATATTCATGATTTTATATAGAACTATTTAATAAAATAATATGGCGTAGGACAATTAACCTTTGTTAAAGTCAAAATTACTAAAAGAACAATTGAGGCTTATACTACTATGTCATTATCTTGCATAAATCGGAGGCCCTAGAATTTTCCTTCGTGTATGTTTAACTTGCATAAAAAAGAAGGTTAAATTATGGATGAGATTAAGTGTCGTGACAACCAAGTAATGACAATGATCACCCTTATCAATGTTAAATCTTTGTGCGTATCATTTATATATAATCCCGAAGTCAAGCAACATTGTCTTATGATTACAAAGTTCAAAATATTAATGTGGCCGGCAATACTATTACAAGAAAGATAAACTCTCACGACTCTAGAAAAGTTCAACTTACTTTAAAATACTTTTCTCTATGTTTATATGTAATATAATATATGTATATATTTTTTAATAAATAATTTGATATATATATATATATATAAAATATTATTATATAATTAAATATTATTTTATTTTTAATTTAAAATTATTTAATTATATGACGATGATATACTCAATTATATAATTAAAAGTTTATATAAATAGTCATATCATTTTATGAAATAACACTATTAACGATACAACAAAACCATATATATAAATAACGACATATTATCATGTGATTGAGTGTTATTTTATAATTAATTTTTAATTATCTAATAATATAATAATATATTATTGTTTGTGTATAAAATTATACACATAATATTACTTTTAACAATAATAGTTAATTAATTAATTACTTAATCAGATTAATTGCATATGATGACTATTGTAGCAAACCAAAGCCAAAAATCAGAAAATCTATTTTGTCATGGGACGTTAAAGGCTGAAGAGGAAGAAAAGATAAACCAGCAAAGCAAATCACAAAACCTTCAATTTAAGCTATGGTAGCCAGGCCCAAAAAAATAAAAAAAGGCAAACTAATTCAACAAGGATCATTTTCAAGTGGGGCATTAGGCAAACCGTATTTCTTGATAATATGATGGAAGAATGGCAGGACTCGAGGTGCAATATCATCGGAGAGGTTGATGGGTTTGGTTTTCGCTTGTTTTGTCATCATGAACATCTCCTTAGTGTCTCCATAAACAAGTCTGTAGGGGTTGCCGGAGAAACCTTGCTTTCTAAGCATCATCTCTAGCTTCTTTGGCTTGAACCAAATCCGATCCAGCACCATCCAAAGGCATGCTAAAATGGTAGCAAAAGCAAAGGAGAAAATGATAGATGACAGTATAGCAATATCCATCTTTAGGGAAGAAACTGAGAGAGAGACTGAAAATTATAAATGATTTATGTTCTATATAGCGGCTTTTATGCATATAGGAGCAATTTCATTGTTCCACCCAAAGTTTGGTTCAAGAACACTTTTTCACCCCTTAAATGGATAAATCACACTGTCCCACCCAACATCCAGAGCCATAAACGACAAATGCATTATTTTAACTCCCGACAAGTAAAATTACTAGATTATCCCAGTATGATTAATTTGTTTTCTGTTCTCCACCTTTTTTTTTTTTGTTTCTTCCGTTCTCGTTCCCCCTCTCATTCTTCTCCATCACGAATTTTTACCCAGTAATAGTCGCCCTTAGCTGTGCCGTTGTGGAATACCTACCATTCATCTTCTGAATTGTTGTTGTACATCCATGGATATTCAATTGGAATTAGATCAATACAACAATCATATTCTGCCTCTATATTCAACCCTATCTATTGTGTTTAGGTCCATCCATGACCGGTCAATCTAATCCGCTTTGCTTTAACTACCAAGGGTAATTGGTGTAAGGGAGTTATTGATAGTTCAACATCTATTTAAATATCCAAACTGCTCCAAATCAAGTAGAATGCAATGTTTTACAGAAGAGTTTTTTCTCTTCTTTGCCACACACAAAGCCAAAAATTACATAGACATCAAGTCTCCCAAAAGGAATGTAATACGTGGGCAAATGGGGTCGTGAAAATGACTCACATCAATACTTCGCTCCATATTCAAATGGGCTTTGTAGCAAACTTGAAACCAAGTATACAAATTTATGTTTACTATAATTTATAGAATTCAATTTGGCATGTTTAATTATTTCCAACATTAGTATTAGAGCATAGGTTACGAATATATCATATATTCTGTGAATTAAATCATATATTCTGTGCAATCATAATCTAAATTTTTTTATTAAAATTCGTTTTGTGCATGAATTAAATTCGACCAAAGTTGCATAAAATTGGTGACGAGAAACATGTTGGATGGTTGCTTGGAATTGTATTGGATGCATTGAAATTGAAATCAAGTCGAATTAACATCAATGAAAATCAAGCCAAAAACCATGACCCATGATGTGTTCTTCAAGTCGTCGTATCATTGGAATCTGGCGACATTGGAAGTCGTCGTTGGTGTAAGAAGAATGTCCGACTAGTGGGCTACAAAAGCATCATGGTCTCGTCATTGAAAAATGGTGGAAAGATAACCAATTAAACTACCCAAAAGTTAGGCGCATAAAATTCAGGTTGGGAAACCCAATTGTCCGACCCATTGGTCAATGGGTTAGTCAAATCGTCAATCAACAAGTCAACCCACATAGCCAATTAGGTTAACTGAATCGATCAATGTCCATTTGGGTCGGTTGACTGATCAACGATCAAAGGTTAACCATCACTATTGATCGACACATTTAAGCATATGGATGCACATGAGAATCAACTTCCGATTTGTGGCAACACATGTGGCTCAATCTCGATGCACAAATGTGTTGTAGGCTCTGTTTTGGTGCATAGAAGCATGTGCAATGACGGCTCGATGAATGAAGGCGCATAAGACCCTATTTTGGCTTATGATGGCTTGTGAACAACATTTTCTGACCTGTTTAGGTGCGTAAAAACTATTTATGGTGTGAAAGTTGTGTAGAGCTCAGATTTGCATATGGAATGTGTTCCATGGGTTCTACAACAAGCAAAGACATGTAATACCTTATTTTGACTCCCAAAAACACATATTGACGTTTCGAAATACATGTTTCTAATTCATACAAGTTTATTGACTAAGGTTTATCACATTGTGTATATGATGTGATTAGGCACATGTTTAGACTATATATAATCTATTGCACTTTCTTAATTGGAAAAGAAATAATACATAGTCTAATCATATTCATGTATGACTATTAGCCCCATAATTAATGATCTTGTTTGAGATAAGAATTCAAAACTTTTTAGGATTGAGCGGATACATTACAACTTACTAAAGAGCGATACTTAGTAATGTATTAGATAAAATCCACTTCTTTGATGTTATTCTCAAATTAATGAAATACGAGGTGATTGACTTACCGCAACTTTCATAGAGACTTTATCATGGATAAAATGACTTTGAAATCAATACAGGTTGATGAAATGGTCATAGTCATAATAAATGATGAATTTGTTGTATCATATATCTTATTAAATATAGAAATTCTGAGATTGATATAATTTAGTAAAATCCTCATTCAGAATTAATATTGGCACAATTAGATTAAATTTTTAAAATGTCAAACATTTGTGTCATAGAAGATGATTGGGAATATAGTAAACTTATGATTATGTGTCTTTTGTAAAATATTTTAAATTTTAATGTGTAATTGCAATAATTGATGTGTATTTTGGTTGCATTGATTAAGTTGTGTCTAATATATGTCTTTGTGATCTAGTTAACCATAATATCCTAGGACATTATGACTTATTGGAATGAGAATGATGTTAAATAGGGATAATTCTAGCATATGACATTTAAAATGCAGAATATCCTAGATAAGCAAAAACCCTTAGAGGTTGTAAATCAAGTTAAGATAGAGTCATGATTGATGAGGGATATAAACCCAAATGGTGCCTTACACAAACATAATATGGATGCATATCACGCATGTAAGAAGCAAGACTCACTTCGTGCGATATCTTAACTTGTTCCATGAATAACGCTTTCGTATATGAGTACCAATAATACTCAATTACATATGCCATAAGTATGATTTTGATTGAAAGGTTTGGAGGAACTGTAATCTCCAAATAAAGGCAATTGATTGTTAAATTTGATTAAATGTCAAATATGATAATAGAACTAAAGTCAGCTAGGTGCAACCTGAAAAAATGAACAAAAGGTTCATTTAATAGAGTGATATTTTCCTAAAAGTGAGAGCGTATGAAGGTGCATATGACCCATAATAAAAATATAAGAACTTTTGTTAGTAGTTCTATCCATATAGAATTAGAGGACAAATGCCTTTAAGGTAGCTAGACCTAGTACTCATGCATACGTTATAAAGTCAAGTTTCAAAAGTAAGTCTAAATC
This sequence comes from Mangifera indica, assembly GCF_011075055.1. NCBI lineage: Eukaryota > Viridiplantae > Streptophyta > Magnoliopsida > Sapindales > Anacardiaceae > Mangifera > Mangifera indica. The sequence continues at coordinate 151,812 of NW_025401158.1, read as the reverse complement.
CAAGTAAGGGAAGGAGGTCGTATAATACTCAAAGATTATGAATAAGGATTTGAAATGGGAGAGTGGCAAAAGTACTTGAAGAAAAGACAAAAATAAGATGAATTATTGCAATAGAAGTAATGAAAGTTATTTTGCTAGTGAATAAATAGAGCTAAAAATGATTGTCTCATTCTATATAAAATGACGAAACTTTATTTTCTAGTACTATGAGATTTACTGAGTATTATCCTACGTGGATTATAGACTCATAAGCCATTGACCAAGTAGCTTATCATAGAAGATCTTTAGTGGATTTCTATCGAATTTCGAAGAAGGTGAATTATATGTATGTAGGCAATACCAAAAAAGCTGTAAAAAGAGGAATAGACACATGCAAATGAGTTTTGTAAGGTGGTTGAATCCTTTACCTATATGAAATCTAATATACTCCAAATATTTGATGAATCTTGGTTAAAGTACTTGTTTTTCTTTAATTAGGATATAATTTGAATTCCTCTGGGTGTTTTGTCAAAATGCAATAAAATTGATTTCTATGGATTTGTTTTGTTGGTTGAATGGTTATATGGTGTTTTCCACCCTTTATTATGATAATGTTAGTTTTTCATTATTTGCTTCTCCTATATGTATATATATGAATGCAAATATATGACATGCTAAATTAGGGCATGTTTGGCCAAGATGGATTGAATAAATTGGCCAATAAAAGTTTATTAGGAATTTTCATATAAATAAAACTACCCATATGTGTGCATTGCCTAGTTAAAAAAACTACTAGAAAACCATTTGACAAAACTATAAAAACTTAACTTCCTTTGCAATTTATATAATTCGGTATATGTTTTCCTATGAATGTAAAGTTTGAGAAGGTATCTCATATTTCATTGCTTGTGTTGATGATAATGTTTGATTTGGTCTTGTCTGCTTAATCTCGCATAAGTCAAAAGCAATAGACTGTTTTAGACATTATATATAATTGAGGTTAAGAACAAATAGACAAAATATATAAGAGTTTTAAAAACTTACCAAAGTCTTGAGTATTTGTTTGAAAAGTTTGAGGAATTAAGTAATGAAAAACAAATAGTATAGCAACTAATAATTCCAAGAATTTCGTAACAAACTGGTATAGCGAAAGAGAGTAATTAAACTTTATTGAAAATGGTTAGGTCAATGATAGTGCAAGCAAAACATCGATATCACTTTCTAATGATATGACATTAACTGCTGTTTATATACTTAATTGAGTGCCTACAAAATTAGTTGCTTCCACTCTCTATGAGTTATGGTTAGGTAGAAAACCTGAGTTAATTAATTGCAACCTTAATGGTTTAGTAATTTTTATCCATAGTTTATCCCATGACTTTGAAAAACTAGGACCAAGAAGAAAAGAATGTATCTTTATCAGATACGCTAAACACTCTAAAGGGTATGTGTCCATTAGGGAGGATTCTACTAGAAGATTAACTGAAATTGTATTAAGAGATACTACATTGATAGAGGATATTTTTCTTAATAGGGATAATGTTGATAAAAGGTTTCATTTGAATGAGATGAGAGAAGAATGATAATAGGTACATCTTAGCGACCATTAGTTAAGTCCTAAGAGATAATACCTACACTTATTCCAGTTGGGAAAGTAATTTAGACCAACTCAAATCAAATTATGGCTATGTTTTCTCACTCCAAAAAAGCCCATATCTTGGAGCGATAAGAAATAGAGATACATAGCCTTATCCATAACGGAGGTTGACTATATAGTTTATTCAGTAATTGTGTAAGAAATTGTTTGATTAAGAAGATTATTTGCAAATTTTAGTAAATAGAACGATATTGTCAGAGCAATAGTTGTTTGTTGAAATAAATGATCCCGAGATTATAAGATAACCAAACATATTGACACTAGATATAATATTTTAAGAGATTTCATCTCCAAGAGAAAAATGAGCATATAATATAATTCTAACAATTGTATGGTCACTAATCCTTTGACCAAGATTGTTCCAAGAAAAGTATATCTTACACATGTTAAATCTTTTAGATTGCATAGACTGTAATTGATAAATTGTTGAGCTTATATATGGTACTGGTTACACAACATCGAAACCCATGAATTCAAGTTTAGTTCATATTTGAATTTGTATCCCGAAATTCTTGGATTTTCATTGCATACACATTGTTTTTAGCTTAACACAATTGTAATGTCATAGAGATTGGCTCCCTCACACGAGCAATTACCTTTGGCGCTAAGAAAGCGAGCAAAAATGAAATATTATTCTTGAGAAAAGTGGTGTTGAGTGAGCATACCAATGAGAGACAAATTTCTCGAGAAAAGATTTATTAAAGATAAAATGTTGCCTTGATAATCGATCAAGATAGGTCATAAAAATATATATTTGAAAATGACTGATTTGGATTCCCTATGTCCAAACAACTTGTGAATGTCAAATGTGAGTTTTTTAGATAAATACCTATAAGTGTGAAGATGATTAAAAAGTCAGTTTAGACATTGGGTGTAGCGACTAAACTAAGATCTATATAGTGTTGAAAATGACATTTAAGAAAATTCACACTATAGCACATGATTCATATCATGTGTGTATAAACAAGACGACCAATTAAAGTAATGAGAGGATGAATTCTTGTTGCCTCATTGTGCGAGTCTTTATAAGGATTACCTTATGTTGGTACCTTTTGACTTTTTGTTATTATTTGATGTTTACTCTTAGTGTTGTTATCTTAATTTAACACCTATAGTCACATACGATTTGATCTATAGAACATGACTAGAAAAATAGCTAAGTTTAAATTAAAAATTTTGAGTAGAAAATGAAGACTTATATATATTATGTGTGTGTATTGGCCAGTTGATCATATCACTCATATAGAAGAATGGACTTGATCATTGATACATAGGAAATAACACAATGATAAATGAGGGATTAAAGGGAGCTAGTGTTATCGAGTAAGTTTGGGGTGGTCTAACGCTTTATTTTTGTTTTATTTAGGTTGAAATAGCTATGTTATTTCTAACAAATGGATAGTATTTAGCACCCAAGTACAAATTGCTTATAAGGTCATATGACACATTTGCAAATATGAAACGTATTGCTATATAGGATTTATGTGGTTAAGTATTTGGTTCAGATCTTTCATTATATGTGAATGAGAGATATTGGGTCTAAGTCCACTTATGACCGGTCAACCAAACCCAGTTTGCTTTAACTGCCAAGGGCAGTTGGTGTAAAGGAGTTATTGACAGTCGAACATCTATTTAAATGTCTAAACTACTTCCTCAAAGCAAGTAGAACACAATATTTTACAAAAGAGTTTTTCTCTTATTTTTTTCCACACACTGAACCAAAAATTATGTAGAAATCAAGTCTCCTAAAAGGAATGCAATACATGGGCAAATGGGGTATATCAACACTTTGTGCCATATTCGAATGGGTTTCATCACAAACTTGAAGCCGGTATACAAATTTATGTTTACTGTAATTTACAAAATTTGATTTAGCAAGTTTAATTATTTCCAACACTGTAAGATATAAGTATGTCTATTCTCTTTCTTCTTCAATTCGGATTGAGAGTTGGAGAAGAATTTTGTTTCTTCTCGACTTTTCTTATCTTACTGGGTTTTTCTTGATCTGAGTTTACTTGAGTTTTGCCATATTTCGATTCCTAAATCATGACACAAGTAGAAAACCAAACACAAAAAGATCAACTTCCAATCACATCTACCTAAACTAAAATCCAAGAAACCCACACTAATCTCTCTCACTTTTCTTATTTATTTTAAGGTCGTCGGAGAAGAGCCAGTAGTTCAAGTAGCATGGCCATTCTTAGCACTTCTCAGCTTCCTCATATTCCCTTTCATTTAGAGTGTCCTTGAAGCTTTTATCATTATTGAGCTTTTCATTGCCTTTCCAGGCGATAACGACATCTTCATTTAGGCTCACCAAGCTTTTAAACCCTTCCTTGGATTATGATGGGCTCCTAAAAATTCCTCAACAAAGTCATAAACATTGCAACCTTTCCAATGCTTTATATAAACTACCTGTAAAAAGTTATCCTCACCTTGGATGCAGACTAGCTTAGAAATCTCACAATTATGGTGTCAACTTGTGTGTTTTCTTTTCTCAACTACACAAGCTTAACAATTGTTGGTTTTGTACTATTTTGCTAGGGATTGTTTTTCTTTCTCCTTTCGTATTAATGTCTCTCATTTACATCCCAAAAATTTGGCCACACAAATGGTTGAGTTTAGGCCAAAAGGGTTAAAAAAATTTGAACTTGTTCTCTAACAACCTCTTTTGGAAATTGAATTTTTGGGATAATGTCAACACTTTAGCTGGAGAAGTAGATTAACCTCCCAAAACATTTCTCAAAACGATTCTAGTGGCAGTGATTTTCACTTGTTAAGCCTATTTTACCTTTTTTCATACCATAACTAGAGTTGTTTCTGTGGATTAAAATCAATGGCCATTCGAGTTCCACGCCACTACAGCTAAAATAATCACTGGAAAATGTTTAAAATACTGGATTAAAGTTGGGGCAGTGTTGTTTGCAATTGGGTTATTTGAGGCTCCATTAAGCAAATGTGCATATCGACTTTTGGGCATGGCGGATTTGGGATCCTTACCAAAATTCTTTGCTTCGAGAGCAAAATGGTTTGACATTCCAAGCGTGGGAATTTTGGTGTCAACATTGCTCGCACTTAGTTTTTTGTTTGGTAGTCTGTGTAAGTTTCTATGTTAAATTTAAGTGTGGTTAGAGTTGTGACGAATCTGTCATTAAGATAGGCTAACAATAGATAGAGAATTTGAGTTCGATAACTACAAAGGAAGAAAGGAAACGAAAAATAAGAAATAGTAAAAAATGATTTTTTTTTTGTTTTTATATTTTAAGAAATGAAAATGACATATTTATCCTCTTATTGTAAATCTTCTATTAACATAGTTAGGTTTTGGGTGTGAAAGTATCGTTTATGCATTCAAAGGATGGAAAAGTGTTTTTAGATCAAAACTTGGATGGGAAAAATATAATTCACTTTGTATATAGTTGGAAGTGCGCCTTTGTAGGAAATCAATCTCTAAAATTAAAGCCAACATTGTTAATTAATGTCACTTTTTTCAGAATTTCAGCATATTACATATGAAGTGGCAAGTTGACCTGTAACATAGAGGGATCATTTACATAATATATAAAACACATAATCAAATATGTTATTCAATTAAAAAAGGGTAATCAGTATGCTTAAACATTTTCATAACCGTCATCTAGCAAAATGCTAACTTTCCCGTAAATATAATATATATATATATATATATATATATAACTATATCTATTTATATTCAAATAATGGGTCAAAGCCCTAAATGAAAGGAATTCAACCTAGTCAGAATACTATAGATGTAGAGATTGCGATCATCGAGCTAAACTATGTGAAACCTACAATATCACATCTATTTCTCTTACCTTTCACAGTTAGTTTTCTCAAACACTCTTGCATGCTCATGGTAGACTTACCTAAGTCTTCTTGATTCTATTCACTACTACCATAGTCTACCTTACCTAAGACTCTAAATTGCATATATAAATTAGTGACAAAAAATCTCACAAACAATTTGTTGATAGAAGGACACAAACACATCTCACACTCTCTCAATTCTAACAATGGCTCATGGAAGATGGAATCGAAAAGCATAGACAACAAATCTTCAAGCAATTTAAAGAATAGTTTAGAGCCTTTCTCCCAAAGTTCATCTTGATCTTAAATTGATCTCCCCGATGTTGTTCAATCAATGCCAATTTTGTTCGTTTGTTAAATACTATGATAAAATAGCCTAATTTCAAGAGGGAAATGGATGTGAACATATGCACACTACATAAAAATACTATTACTCCTTGTCCTTAATGTAAACAAGAGCAACGAACCAACGATTACCACATTAACTGTATTGGCTCTTATTTATGACCATCCCATCAGACATCAGTTAAAACCAATTTAAAGTACCAAAAACTTCATCAAGCTCTAGCAGGGCAATACTCTCGCAAACATTTATAATCCCCAAGATTTATAAACCTAACAGTGTTTCGGCCTCAACTAATGACAAGGTAAATAGCGAAGACTGTTTAATCCCAAGGACAACAACACATGACTACCTGAATGCTCGTCAACCCTTTCTTAACAAGGTGGTCATAAGCCTCAATGCTTATTCCTCCTCAACTAGCAGGACAAGCTGATAGTTTCCTTAGTTCAATCTATCAATTATTTGTTGTTAGAGTTAATGTTCCAAGGCTAGCCTTGTAATCTCATTTGAATGATGTATCATGTTTAAATAATAATAATGGGCATTTCATCATATTTTCCAACATGTGTGTGTGTGTATGTATAACGCGATTCACTGGGAAGCAAAAAATCAACACAACACCAAGAGGAAAGCAAAAATGGTAGAGATTCACACAAGTAGCTTAAACAGTATTTGTGAATTGTAAATAAAGAAATAGAACTTCAACTTTATTAATCACCTTCATAAAGTTACATAAAAATATCTTATCTTCACTTTTATATAACATTACAACTCAATACAGACTGACAAATCCAATCTACACCTTACATTTGATTAAATTGAAAATGATAGCTAACCTAGAATTCACTATTGATTTGTTTTCTAGTAACTTCATCATCACCATTGACTAAAGGTTGAGTAGAAATTAAAGAGCAAAACAACCTTAGATCACTTTTTTAAGAGAGAACTCGAAAGCTAAAGAGAAAGTGTAGATGTATTGTTAAGAAAAATTTGGACTCTTTGTCTTCTGTCTTTCTGAATTAATGAAATGATGTGTTTTGAAATTAACTCAAGATGCATTGTTTTTTCTCCTCCTTGCTTATACTTCTTAACAATATATGATGAATGTTCTTAGATTAATAGAATTGTTACAAAGTGATCAATATGTAACTTGATTGTGACCCTATAAAATGAATAGTAGCCTATCTAGACACATTTGTAGCCTCAATAATATCCTAACCAAGGGAACAGGTAATGTGGTAAGCTTATTATCATGTTTTATGACCTTACCATAAGATAGCAAAATATCTTACGTGTTGAAGTTGCTTGTGCAACCTGATGCAATACATGTGTGCATGTTGATTGCATGTTCACTATATTACCCCTATAAGATTCCACCTAGATGGTAAGCCTAATATCTATGGAATGGTTTTTTAATGGATTATGGTATAGTGATCCTTAAGCTTGAGACCACCACAACATTTTGTACATTAATCAACCTAGTTTGACATTACCCTAAAACATTTTTTCTTGTTAGAGCTACCAATATGATAGTTGTTCCTTATGTCAAGAATTGTGTGAGGCTATGGTGGATTGACATAGAATTCATTACTCTTAGGTATGAGAGAAGACATTTCATTGTGCTATTTCATAGATGACTACAACAAATTAAAACTATTTCCACATGGGGATTAGCTTAGTGACCAAGTCTAAAAATGCATGGTCGTTGCTCCAAAAGTCAAATTATAAAGTCAAAGGTTATGAGGTGTACATTACTTGTATGTAACATCCTTAATGAGATATTAGTAAGATGAAAGAATTTGATTTTACGATAACCATACCTTTTAAAGGTAAAATTGGTTTAACACTAAGTCATTATTAATTGCTCATGGTCTGTAATAAAAGGATGATTAATTATAGATTGATCATAATTTTACTGACTACCAACTTTATAAAGAACCTATAAGTCACACACAGTAAAAGGTTGTTTGTTTATATTGAAAAAGTTTGGGTTTATTACATCTAGAGTAAATCACCTTAGATTTAGCCAAACACAGTGAATTTAGATCTTTGTTAATAATGTAACTTATTATTTAGAAATAAATACAAGATTCATTCTTGGGCCTAAGTAAGAGAAACTATAAGTGTTGGTGCAAAATTATAATAATTCAAAAATTATGGGTGCAGTGTAATTAGTGTTATTTAAGGTTATAAGAGTGATATAAACTAAGACATATTCTCATAACCTAAGAAAGAGAAACTATAAGTGTTGGGGCCAAATATAATAATTCAAAAGTTAGATGTGTGGAGGTAATTAGTGTTATTTAAGGTTATAAGAGTCTTATATAAATTGAGACATATTCTTATAACCTATAGCCTCCCATCACATGAAAGTGAAGGAATTTTATCTTAATTTCTTAAATCAGTTTTATTCATAGTCAATCCTAATGTCCTAGTACTTTCGGGTAGACAAGTGGCAGTCTTGTTATGTTACTAGGATAGCGGAAAATGAATTTAGGGAAAAATCCTTCTTGGGGGAGCCTCCAAATGCAAGTATTAAACTATTTAATTGTATGTATAATATCTTTCCTAGATCCTAGCAACATTTTTCATCTCAAATTTTTTATATTTTAGCCTAATACCATTGCAAATTTAATTGTAAGGGCATAAAGATCACCTTTCACATGATATCAAAGCCTAAAGGTTCATGATATGATTAATTGTGTGGTCATGCTAGATAATATGTTTTTGTTCAATTTTGTGATTTTGATTGTGGTTTGTTGATATGTAATGTGTACAATCTGAATATTGTTGTGAATGAGTTGAATACTAACCAATCTCATGTTGTCACACGAGATATCATGTTATAGTGTATTTTTTCCCAATAATTGATCAAAAATGTATTTCACGATGACATGAAAAACAGTGAGAAGGTGTTTAATGCCCTTGTGACCGCTTGGATCATGGTATTATGGCCCAAAAATAGGAATTTTTCATAATAGTGAATTCAAAATTTCCTTAATTCAGTCGACTAGCTCATGAATCAGTTGGTTGGTTTAAATGAAAGTAGTTTACTCCATATTTGGACAAATTGGTTGAGACTAGTTTAGCAATGAATCGGTTGACCATGTTTCTACGATATCTAAATTTTCTAAATTTTTTTGTTTGAATGTGCAAAGATTTGAAATGTCATAAGTTGTTGCTTATGTATTAAAAATGCTTGCTATGCATCGTCACACGTGGTTGAAAAACATATTGCCTTAATTTGTATTGTTGTGCAATTATATACAAAAAAAAAAAAAAATTGAACTAGTAGAATTGTACGTGATTGTAAAACAAGTAGTTTTTGACCGTGTATAATTTTGATACTTGAGCCTTGACCAATGGGATGTTTTATTTTACTATTTTGTTTTATTGGAATTGATTTCTTGTAAAAATAAAATAGGGTTTATGTGTCTTGCCTCTCTTATATTATGTAGTATTTCTCTTTTCATCTCATCTCCCATTCCTTGAATGTAACTCGAAGATTTCATAACTATCCTTATAATTTTAAGAATATATTTAATAATTAATGTCAATTTAGGATAGGTGAGATGTCAAATGTTATTGAAGACCAAAAAAAAGGTGTTCAGTGTGTAGAAACTTAGATTGCCCTTGCCACCCTTTAGGGTGCGAGGGAGTCAACATTAGTAAGGTTATGTCCCAATATGTTTAATTTTTGTTTTAGTATGCATGTTTAGGTTTATCAGACTAAAATTAATAAATGCATAAATAATAAATGATGAGACTGTTAAAGAAAATAATAAAAAATCACTTTAATAAAATATTAATTCAAAAATAACAAAAAAGTCTTCCATCACTATGGGCTTAATTAAGCCTATGTTCATTATGGCTTTGCTCATCAAAGCAAAGATAGATTGAGTTAGAGACACAGTATATATAAATGCATAAGACGATATATAGTATATACTCTATTAACACCGAGATTTGTACTCGATGTCATTACATTATCAAGTGTGACAACTTTGACTTGAGTTCAATGACTTGTACAATTTGTTTATTGACCTACTTCATCAACCCTTTTAACTTGTTTGTTTGAGTAAAAGGTGAAAAATGCTAGATATGATCTCAGTTCACTAGGGAATCCATCAAGATTTTACAAGTCTAATAATGAGGCTAGTAGCTTCAATTAGACGTGTTCAAAAACTGGTTAATTGAACTACTTTGACAATTTGATAAACCAAACCAAATTTTCGGTTTAAAAAATCATAAACTAAAGCTAAATCGATTTAAAGATTAATCGATTTTAAACTAAATTGAAAATACTTATTAAGCAAACCGAATTTTTTGTTTAACTGGTTTTAAACCAAATTTCAACGAATTATCCTATTCCTTTTATTTTTTTGAAAATAGACTCAATACTTTATTAATTTCTTATTCAATTTTTTGAAAACCGATTTCATTTGGTTAATTGATTTTAAATAATAAACAAATTGATAACCGAACCAAAAAATTGATTTTTTATATTCTTAAACTAGTATCCAAATCGATTTTTCAAATAACCTATTTCTCAGTTCAATTTTTGGTTCAAAAATTGGTTCAATTACTAGAAAATTTTGAACAACCCTAGCTTGAATAAAATAGTGGGAGTGTTCATAAAGTGAAAGCCCTCTGTTGAATAAACTAACAAAATGATACTATTTAAGTTTAAATTTGCACGTGTAGATTCAACATAACTTCAAATAACATATGATTGTTTAGATGGCAATTTCATAAATTAGCATCGAAATCTTCAAATTGTGCAGCATCAAGAAAAAAAGTTATATGTCACACCAAACCTACTCAACTTGATCCCAATGCCACACAAAATGAATAAGATGCTTATAAAAAATATCTCCATATAGATACAAAATGTTAAAGAGAGCTCAAGTCGGCCCTTATGTGCTCTAGTTGATTGGGTATATTAAGAGGCCTAGTGCTTGCTGGTGGCGTTGGAAAGAATGATCCAAAGGTTTTTTGGTTTAATTGTGGCAAGTCCGACAATTAGGGAAGACACAACAGAACCTTTCTATAAAACAAGAAGAGTATAGAAACTTTTACTTCAGGTATATATAGGATTGAGGTTTAATCTTTATAATGGAGCAATATTATGTGTATCATTTTTAAATACACAAATACATACACATTTACACATATTATCACATTATTAGATGTTATTTTATCTTTAATTCAAAATCACTCAATCACATGATGACAAATATAAGTATGTACATATTTGTGTACCCAAAGTGGGTACACAGTTTTATTATTTATAAGGACTGTTTGTCTTTTATTTTGCATGAATAGATGAAGAATCTTCAGAAAAAATTGCCATTGAAAGTGTTGTTTTATATGATCAGTATGTAATATGGACTATTTGATTGTGGTTACAATTATTTGATAAGGAGCAAGTGAAGAACATGGCTGTGAAAAAACGGTTGGATGATCTTCGAGCTGTGGCTTACCAGTCCAGGCTTAAATGTGAAGTTTAAGATACAAACAATCATTGGCCGTTTGGAAGATCTCGGTGAAGAAAAATCTGATCTTGGATTTAAAAGAGATTGCTGCTGGGGACCCGTTAACTAGAGATTGGGACAGAACACCAAGCACAAGTGTGCCAAAATTCTTGACATGTTATTAAGAGATCAACCTGGAGATGAAAGCATTAGATTTATTGTTATCTGGGGCATGGGAGGTATTGGCAAAACCCGCCTAGCCTGGCCCAGATGGTTTACAATGAAGTGGCAGTGCAAGACTTCAATTTAAAATCATGGGTTTGTGTCTACCATGAATTTGATGTTCTGACAATCTCTATGACAATTCCGGAGTCAGTCACTTGCAAATCTTGTGATCTCAAGCATTTGAATGAAGTGCACGTAACACTGAGTGAGGAAATAGCAAGAAGAAAATTTTTTCTGGTCTTGGATGATGTGTGGTCGATTGATTATTGGTCATGGCAATTTCACAGTTTGAAGCTTCTATCAGATGATGATTGTTGGTCAATATATCTAAAACATGCTGGAGTTAACTGATGGACTTCCAGGATTGGAATCAATCCGTGAAAGAATTGATGAGAGGTGCAAGGGCTTATCATTAGCAGCAAGAACCCTCCGAGCTTGGAGGGCTTCTACATCACAAGCAGAGAGGAGCGAGTGGATGAAAATATTGGAAAGCAAGCTCTGGGCTTTATCAGGGAAATCTGATGTTCTCCCTGCTTTAAAATTGAACCATCTTCATCTTCCATTCCATCTCAAGAGTTGTTTTGTTTACTGTTCATTTTAAGGGCCCTTTTTATCTAAATACTACATCACTGAAATATCCAATTCCTTTGGAGAATTGAGGCTTATAAGGTATCTCAACCTTTCTGAAGGTTAGATGCTTACCAAAGTTACGTTTTTTATACTACTTAGATACGTTGCTTCTAAAAGCTTGTTTTCGTCTCATGAAACTGCCTTTGGAGATTGGTACGTTGATCCATCTTCACCATCTTGATATCACAAATGCATCTTTAAAAAGGGAAACGTCATTGGGTGTGAAAACTTTTAAAAATCCCCAGACGTCTGATTTTGTTGTGGGTAATCATACTGATTCTAGTTTGAAGGAATTCATAGAATTTAAGGTTTCTTCAAGGAAGACTTAGTATTAATGGATTAGAAAATGTGATTACTCTTGTGATGGAAGAGAGACCCTGTTAAGTGATAGAAAAGATAGTGTTGTCGTTAATATGGGGTTCACAGTTTCGGGACTCAGGAAATAAGGTAATTGAAAAGGATATACTTGCCATGCCACTACCTCAGAGAAATATAAAAGCGCTCACTATAAGATGCCTTTTTTTCCAAATTGAGTGTCCTTGTGATTGAAGATTGCAATGTTCTATTATCCTTGCCTGAGGGAATACACTGCAACAATGCAGTTCTTAAACATGAGTAAATCTTATACAGGATACAAAGAATCCAGGTTCAGTCCTCATGGATAATCAAACTAGGACATAAAACCATCAAAGCTAAAGACAGCTACAAACAAGTACAAATGATAAATGCCTCAGCCAAAAGAAAAAAAAAAAAACTCACATGTTACACCAAACAACAAAAATTGTCACCAACAATTACTGAAACATGGACGGAAAGCACTTTTGACTGGCTTGATATTCCTTTTGCAGCTTGTCCCACCAATGTTTCTGTCCTTTGATCAACACTGCACCTTCTTTTGTGTTTGAAGCAAGGATAAGCTACGTCAGGTCCTTCAATCTTGAGTGGGAGCTTATATCAACCAATGAAGGCTTTCAAATTCAGAAGATCTTTGTGTTCTCTGTACTCTTCTTATACAGTCAATATTCAATTCTTCCAAATATTTACAATCCATGATTTTCGATGTGTCAAGACACTTCATATCGGTTGACAAAGCTTTGAGCGACCAAAGAATTGAAGGCATAAAGATTGCACTGAGTTTAGCAATCTTTGAGAGCACAAAAATATTTGTAGAACTTTTGAACTTTATGCTGATGTTCAACAGATGTAAGGACTTCAAAAAATCAATTCCTCTATCAAAAGCTCACTGTTGTTTAATAGAACACTCTCTTTTGCCATTTCACTTGAAGAACCATAATCCAACATTTTCAATACATTCAACATTAAGAACTTATAAATCAACTGTCAGGGAATTTTACAAAGTTGAGATGTATGCTCCAAGTTCAAACTTTAAAGTTGCATCATGACCTTCAACTCTTTCGGCAATTCTTTTAAAACAGTATTTGATAGATCAAAGTGCTAGAATGAAATTAATTTTGAAATTTAAGAAGGTAATTTGGTTAGAGAGAGGGAATCTGATAGGTTAAGAACTTTAAAACAAGATATAAATTGAAAGAACTCATCATCTTTAGCAGATTACTACTAAGAAATAAAGTTAGGAGATGAGGACAAGCAGGGTTCTCTGATAGAATCTCAACTTAATTTTCTATCATGGACATCCTCCTCATTATATTTCAATCTTCAACATGTGGTGTTTCAGTTAAGCCTGCACCTGCACAAACAAAATAACCTTTCGTCTCCTCAACTTCTCTTGCTATCTACAAAGTCATGTCATGAATATCATCATGCATTTTTTCACTATTATCTTTCAAGAAGAATGTCAATAATATAATATCCGTCATTTTGTCTTCCGAAAATTCCTCCTCAACCTATTGATCTATCAGGTCTTTAATAGAATTTCTATGATATTCAAGAATTAAACTACAATATAAGAGACAAGATCTAATTGTATCATTAGCTAAACTATCATAACTGAGCTTTAAAAGTATATACATCTTGTACACCCAAAAATTTAAAGGATGATTTCCTCAAAACCTCAATTGCATATTTCTACTCTTCAGGTGTCTTCTTAGGCGCCATAACCCGACCAATAGTAATTAGAGCTAATGGCAAGCGATCACATTCTTTAATAATGAAAATATGCAATTGAGGTCTTGAAGGAATCATCTTTGAAATTCTTGGGTATAAAAGATAATATATAAGGTTTTTAAAGTTCAGTTATGATAGTTTAGCTAATGATATAATTAGATTTTGTCTCTAATATTATACTTTATTTCCTGAAGATTAGAATTTCTATAAGAACCTGATAGATGAATAGGTTAGAGAAGGATTTTTGAAAAACAAAAGTGGAGTACAAAATGAAGAATATTGCATTATTGGCATTCTTCTTTAAGCATGTTTGTTGGGATAAACAGAAGGCAACTGTGTAAAAATGCATGATATTATTCATAACATGACTTTGTGGATAGCACAATAGGTTGAGAAGGAGAAAGGAAATCATTTGGTTTGTAAAGGTGCAAGATTAATTGAAGCACCAAATGTTGAAGATTGGTATATAGTGAGATTCTGTCAGAGAGCCCTACTTGCACATCTCTTAAATTTATTTCTTAATAGTAATCGATCAAAGATGATTCACGCTTATTTCTTCCAATTTATGTCTTGTCTCAAAATTCTTAACCTATTCCCTAGCCAAATTACCTTCTAAAAATTTCAAATTTGATTTTTCTTCAACACTTTAATCTATCAAAACTGCTATAGAAGAATTGTCAAAATAGTTGAAAACCATGGTGAGACTCAAAAGTTCAAGCTTAGAGCATACATCTCAACTTTGTAAAATTCTCCAACAATTGATTTCTAAGTTTTTAATGTTAAACATATTGAGAACGTTGGAATGTAGTTCTTCAAGTGACGTGTCAAAAGAGAGTGTTCTATTCAACAATGCTGAGTTGTTGATAGATGAAATGATTTGTTTAAAGTCCTTGCATCTATTGAATATAAGCTTAAAAGTTCAGAAGTTCTCTAAAAGTTTTTGAGCTCTAAAAGATTACTAAACACTATGCAATCTCTAAGCCTTCAATTCCTTGGTTGTTCAAAGTCACTTAAAGTTTTGTCCACAGATATAAAGTGTTATGATATATTGAAAATCATTGATTGTAAATGTTTGAAAGACTTAAAGATTGACAGTGTAAGAAGAGTACAAAGAGCACGAAGACATTCTGGACTTGAAAGCCCTCATATGAATTGAAGGACCTGACATGGCTTATCTTTGCTCCAAAACATTTGACCTCTCATAATTAAACTAGTTTTCCCAGCTATTTTTTCAGCATGCTTCAAAATATTATTCTTCCATACCTATCTGGACAACCATTAGAAAACTAGTACACAGCAGATTTATCTAATTCTTCTAAGATATATGGTAGTTTAGCATCACTTAAGTTACTGAGAAATACTTCTAATGCGATCAACATTACCATTGGAGACTGGATGAAAATGTTGAGGAACCTAGGGCAGGGGACATAGAGTGACTACCACTAGCCACAGGGTTAATTGTTTCATTTGGAGAGTCTTCCATGATTAGACAGATTTTAATTGTTTGATGATCTTTTCTTGTTTTTAGTCTTTTATTTTTTTTCCCTTTTTGGAAAATAGGTTTATGAGAAAACCTACTTTAGGGACACAGAAAGAGACTTTAAAACAAAACGATAGACTGCTAAGAATAAGCTGCAGATTTTTTATTTTTAACAAAAGAGAGAATAACAGTACAAACAAATGTAAGAAGTGAATACCAGCAAAAGATTTTTTTTTTTTTTAAAGGAAACGAGTCAGAGCAAACAGATTATCGGAAAATGAGTATTCAGTAAGTAGAAAGAGACTAGATCGACAATCAAACACAACCAGCAAGAGGTTATACAAGAAGGAATGATTGAATCTTCACAAAACTGCAAGACATGGATTAACACAGATTTACGGTCAGAGAAGCAGATACAGCATTTACAGTGCAATAGTAGTCAGATCTACAACTAAACAGAACAAATCAAGGAATATAACTAGTAAGCTTTCAGATCTTCACCAAAATAAACTGAATCGACAACAGTAACAACAAAGAGTAGAAAGATTAACAATATCCAAGCAATAAAATGACAAAATAAAGCAAAAAAAAACTAAACAGAAACTGCAGGAACTAAAGAAAACAGATGATTCGTAACATTTAGAGTCAAGGACTAAACTTTTGCACTGTAAACTTACTGTGATAGAAAATAGCAACAGGACATGTGACACAGTTCTGTGGCTCTGATACTCAAGCTACAACACTAAGATTTGCAAGAAAAAAAGGCAGAAAATTAAACCCTAAACTACGAGGAAGAACGAAGAAGAGAGAGTGAGGGAGGGAGGGAGGAAGAATTTTCCAGAAGCGAAAAAGACTGTTTTTATCGAAGGCTGAATATTACAAAATAGCCCTTTATATTTTTACGGACTTCAATGAATCCTGCAAATTTCCACGAAGTACTCCACATTTGATTTCCCGCATTTTCACCCATAAACTCCGATAGATCTTCCAATGCTAAACATTTCTGCGAATCATATTTCAAAAATGACAAAAGAGAAATCGAAATTCAAAACCCTAGCACAGAGAAAGCGGGAGAGTGCGTGGTAACAGTCTGAAAGATGAGAGGGAAGAGAGGGGGTTAAATCGATAGTAAAATAATTGTTGGCGCAAATATCAATAGTTTGCAGGGTGAATATGATTCGAGGAAATTCAACAATTCATAACTTTTTCTTTTTAATTTTCAAACTGTCTTTTTTTACGGGAAATCTAATTTTTAAAGTTTGGGGATGGATTAGAATTTTTTGATATTTTAATATATTCTTTACAAATAATAGATATATTTTAACTCAAATTTGATATAATTTAAAAAATAAAATAAATTTTTTATTTGAATTCAATTAAAATTTAAATTAAATAAATTCAAATAAAATCAAAATGAATAAAATAGACTTTTGAGGCCGAATTTACCCGGTTTTGTTTAGCCTATTTTATTTACAGCGCCATAAATCGTTTTTCAAATTATTCAAACCAAATAAAAAGAATCAAACATAATTTTTATATGAATTGGTTTGGTCAGTGAGAATTTTGAAGAATCCATAATTGATAAGCATTTATTATCATTTTGGGACAAACTAAGAATATCCCAAAAAATTGAATATTAAATTTTGATTGACGAAATTAAAATTTCACCTATAAAGTTATTTTAAAATGACATAATTATTTAAAATTATTATTATAGGGCAAAACAAAAAATGTTTTTAAAATTGAATGCAAAACTTTGGAGGATTCGTCTTTTATAATTATTATTCTAGGACAAAAATAAAATTGTGCTTCAAAATTATTATTTTGGGATGAAACTAAAAATCTCCTTAAATGAGATGCTAACCTTTAGTGGATGATATTAAAATTTTGTTCTTTAAAATTATTATTTTGTAACGATAATGAAATCATTCTTTAAAATTATTATTTTTAGGATTAAACTGAAAATATTTTTAAAATTAAAAGCTAAACTTTGGTAGATGAAATTAAATTTTCATATTCTAAAATTATGACAAAAATGAAACCATCCTCTAAAATTATTTAATTTTGGAATAAAACTAAAATTATCTCTAAAATTGAATGTTAAACTTTGATAGATAAATTTAAATTTTCGCCCTTTAAAATTATTATTCTGAGAACAAAAAAAATTTGTCTTCTAAAATTATCATTTTAAAATGAAACTAAAAATATCCTTAAAATTGAATGTTAAACTTTAGGAGACCATTTTGGAATAAAAATGAAATCATTCCTAAAATTGAATACTAAGCCTTATTAGACAAAATAAAATTTCACCTCTACAAGTATTATTTTGAAACGAAACTAAAATCATCCATAATTACTTTATCCCTGAATTGAATATTTGTCCTAATGACAGGTGTGAGCTGATGGCTTAGCGTTCTTTTAGCGTTAGCAAGGTGCTTAGCTTTATCTCTGCTGCCTGTTTTACTGATTCGACTCAAATATCCGCAAGGTCATCAAGTTAAAGGATATCCTGTCAAATAAACTTTTCCAAATAATAACATAGCTCCATTAATGTCTACAGACTGAAATTTGCCAAAGGTTAAAGCTGCAAGCTCTAAACACAACCTACACAACATCTGGTGCCCCAATAGATGGCTGTTGCGGCAAGGAAACTGATATTTTACTGGAGGCACACAAATAAACAGGCTCAAAAAGCTCAGATATTTATCCCAAGTGAAAACCAAGATGAATCAGGCAGATGTTCTACCAGAAGTAAGGCAATAATGCTGAAAACAAAGTAAAAGAATCCATGTAAGCGGCCAATGAGCTTGCAAGTACAGAAAATATAGAAGACTTGGAAGAAAAGAGAGGATGAGGGTGAAGCTCATTACTAGCTTAATGTATCCATAATATTACCATGTTGTTTTCCCAGAACAGGCTACTCCTGCTGTCTCTGTAATCACTTCTAATAACTCAACAGAGTCCCTCCAGGATCAAGGAGCTTTCTAAAGCTGTACCACAACAACATAGAAATATTATGAGACAAACCTGAAAGAAAAAATTTACAACCAAAGCAAGTTAATAAGAGATTGCTGAATTATAACTAAGCATCTGGATGTGTTTTTGTCTCGACAAAGACAAGGATTGGTTCATAACAATGCTAATAACCAAATTTAAGCAGGATAGAAAGGTTTTAGCTCACACCTAATGTAACAACACAAACTTCTGTTTTTTGAGGGAATATGAACACTAATTTACATTCAGTTTAGGTTTTAAAAAAGGGGCATTCAATTTTTTTTTTTTTCCTTTTTATTCAGTTTGTGCAGTCATAATAGAAAATCAGTAACAACACCAATCAGAGTTGTGAAGCAGAAAAGAAATTAGGGATATAGAACATACAAGTCTTAGTGTCGTAGAAATAATATGCTTTTACAAGGATGGGCAAGTAAGCACCAGAAACAAAGGTTTTTAAAGCCGAACCGGACCTGTCGGTTCACCCAGTTGAACTTGAAACCGGATCGGACCAGCTGGTTCACCCAGTTTAACTGAAAACTGACTCCAAATCTGATCCGATTCACATTAAAAACTGAGTTGATTATTGATTCGGTTAAACCCAATTAAAACTAGTAAATTAGCTGAACTAGTTAAAATCAATATAATCAGATTTGACCTATTCTTTTGTAAATTTTAAGCAACTAAAACTGTTTATTCTAATTCTTCTATCCGGAGCAAAAATCTGCCCAATGTTTGTGTACCTCTTCAGGCCCCCAGGCTCTGTTAAATTGTCTCAGAAATTTCATATATTTTGATATATGTAATATTACCCTTATGCTGTAATTATAAATAAGAATTAACAATCAAATGACTGATATATAATATATAGCAGGATTTTTCTAATAGTATTAATTTTTATATTTCTATAATCTATTCACATTTTCTATCATAATGTATAACATTTTTGGAAAATTTTGTTATTATTAAAATGATGAAGAGTGGCTGGAGCCTTCATCATAGAGAAATTGTTTAATTAAGATATTTAAAATTGTTTCTTTTTTTAATGAATTTAAATTTATAATTCAAAAAAGCAAATATACTTCGCTATTATTGATGATTGTAACAAATTTTCTTTCAATAAACTTCTAATGATTTATGTTTAAAACATATATTAAATTATTGATATTATTTAAAAAATCTATTATAATTTGATAGTAGATTGAACCAATTGGTTAAACCGGTTGAACTATGAACCAGTGAGACAATCTGTATGATCACTGATATGTTATTAAAAACATTGCTAAAAACAAGACTTTTTTGTATATATTTTTATTCATAAAAAAATTGTAAACTTCAAATACTTCTTTAAATTACCCATCACCCAACATAGCTTATCAATAAATCAATGAGGCGAAGGGACTAACTTCCAGAAGAGAGATGAAAGCTTCATTTTGGAGCATACTTACTGATACATACCCAATTGTTTTCCGGCAATTCTGCTACTGCTGCACTCCCACTGCAACTTTTGTTGATTCTCCAGCCTTCCTCTCAGTCAATTTTTCTCACACACCAGAATTTCCACCTCCACTATAAGCAAGAAGGAGATTAGTTTTGAGACAAAAATGAACCAATCCGAGACTCAACTCTAGCAACAATTCCAGGAAACAGAAATCACAGAAAGGGAAGAAAGTAGTGATGAAACAGTGAGAAAAGAAACAAATCAGCCAAGAGAAGGTACTTTCATTCATCAATTGCATTACTCATCAACACTACAAAGTTCATTATTACCTCGATGTATCCACAATATTGCCACGTTGTTTTCCCAGAACAGGCTACCCTATTGTCTCTGTAATCACTTCTACTCACTCAATAGAGTCCCTCCAGGACCAAGGAGTTATCTAAAGTGGTACCACAAAACAAAGAACTGTTATGAGATGAAGCTGGAATAAAAAATGTAAAACCAAAGCAAGTTAATAAGAGAAGGCTGAATTATACTTAAACATCTAGATGCATTTTTGTCTTGATAAAGACAAGGATTGGTTCATAACAATGCTAACAACTCAGATGGTGAAAGATTAAAAACATGGAGGTGTGGGACAATTTGCTAACATTAGGAAAGGAAAATTTATGCCGCTACAATCACAACCTCCTTTCAATAAAGAAAAATTTCCAGTGCCTTATCAATCACATATAGCCACTTTTAGTATATATGTAAATTCATACACATAAAGGTATTCAATGGTCACACTTCAAAGAAGTTCACAAATTTATCTTTCAGACACCTCATTTTAAAGAGAACTGATACAAACCTGATAGGAACCTGGAGATTTCGCGGACGGCACTAGCGGTATTCGGACTCAATGGAGTATGCAGCTGGGGCTCCCAGAGAGTCGAGACTCACTTGCGGGCTGTTATTTGTTTGTTTCCGATGTAACAGTGAACCAACGCAGAAAAAAATTAATGCAGAAAACAGAATGTAAATTGAAATTCTCTGTAATAATTCCATTAAAGAACAAAGACACTCAGTTATGCATTCCTTGGCATTTGGGTTACAAAATCAACTTCACACTCTATGAACTCAGACTAATAATCTCCACACCAACATTAAAACTCAAGTCTCCAAAAGGTTACAAGTAATCAAAAGAAATGCAGCATCAACACAACTAAAACTCTCACACAGCAACATAGCTAAAACCCTCACTGATTACAATGACTCAAGGAATTCCCAGAAAATTCAATGCCTTCCAGCTTTCGAGAGGCTGGAGCTCTCCCCCACTTTCTTTCTATTTCTCCTCTTCCTTCCCCATTTCCTTCTCCAGGTCCCTATTTCTTAATTCCTCCCAACTCCTCTCCCAATCCCTGCATGCCAGCTCAGCTTTCAATGTCTTCATAATTTCTTTCTTTTCCAGCATGTCCCAAAACTTTTTCTGCTGTCTGCTGCTTTTGCTGATTCTGGAGTGCTGCCATCTGGAGCTCCCATAAACTGCTTACTGGAGTCACCACCACTGCTGCCATCTGCATTAAAATTACAGCCCTCTGCCACCATGATTTGCTTTCCAGTCTCTTCCTCCGCTCGTGCCTTTCTTCTTGTCTTCCCTCCTCCTTTCTTCTTCCTCACATATACTCGGGCTCTAACATTGCCCCTCTCATCTAGAGGCACCTTGTCCTCAAGGTGCAAATGAGGGAAAGCATGGATTAAATTTTTATATAGTTCCCAAGAATTCTCGTGATCCTGTAAACCGTCCCATTTAATGAGCAGCTCCAGGTCTCCTTGCTGTGAATAACGAAAATCCAAGACCTCTTCAGGCTGTGCTTCCAGTTCAGCAGCCTCGTTCAAGCAGTTCGGAAGGGGCGTACAGGTTACTGAAGGGCCTATTCTTTTCTTCAGTTGAGAAATGTGGAAGATTGGATGGATTCTAGCTGTCTCTGGAAGTTTGAGTCTATATGCAACCTGTCCAATTTTCTCCTCAACCTCAAAAGGCCTGTAGTAGCATGGACTCAGCTTCTCGTTAGGCCGCGATGCTAACGATCGAAGTCTATAGGGTTGTAGCTTCAGATACACCTGATCTCCCACTGCCAGTTCTACCTCACGCCGGTTTCGATCAGCCAATATTTTCATTCTCTGTTGGGCCTTGTGAAGATTTGATTTCAGCCTATCCAAGATTTCATTTCATTGCTTTATCATGACATCGACATCCTCGACTTTGGAGGGTTCTTCCACAAACTTCAATGTCTCTGTAATTACTTCTACTCACTCAACATTGTCCCTCGAGGACCAAGGAGTTTTCTAAAGTTGTACCACAACAACATAGAACTATTATGAGATGAAGCTGGAAGGAAAAAAGTAAAACCAAAGCAAATTAACAAGAGAAGGCTGAATTATACTTAAATATCTGGATGTTGTCCTGCTAGGTAAGTGGTAGTTTAATATCAACAAGTATTTTTGTCTCGACAAAGACAAGAATGGGTTCACAACCATGCTAATAACTTATATGGTCAAAACTTAAAAGTATGAAGGTGTGGGACAATGTGCTTACGTTAGGAAGGGAAAATTTTATGCCTCTGCAATCACAACCACCTTTCAGTACAGAAAAATCCAGTGCCTTATCAATCACATAAAGCCTCGTTTAATATTTATGTAAATTCATACACATAAAGGTATTCAATAGTCATTCGTCAAAGAAGTTGACAAAATTACCTTTCAGACACCTCATTTCAAAGTGAATTAATGCAAACCCAACTGTATATATAAAAAAATAATATAAAATTAGTTGTTATTCATACCAAAGGCATCATATTACTGAGCCAAATGAAATGAAACAAGAAGAAATTATCAGTAATTTGAGGAAGCCCAGGTACGATAATCTAGATCAATTACCATATCTGGAGCTTCCTGTCATTAATTTTTTTTCCCAAAAAATCAAACAACACAGCATTATAATGTAAGTTTTCACGTGAACATTGAAAGAAAAAGACAGGAATTAACTTCTCAAAATTTCACAAAGCATTGCTGTCAAAATTTCAAACCATATAGGAATACTGCTTTTTTATTTTAGAGGAAACATGTATATATGGAAAATACACATGCACTGTTTTAATACTATGCAAATTATAAATTTAAGGTCATTACCTGAAAGAATTAAAAGTTTTACACCATATGTGTGGTTACCAAAAAGACATCATCCACTAGATGTTACTTCCCAAAAGTAATAGATGCAAGGGAAATCCTGAAGAAGAAAAATTTATGAGACATTCTATAGAAGGAATAAGTGTACTCATGAAGGAAATGAACTTCATTTAAAACATGAGACAAAATCGACATATCCATCTACCAATATTAAGCAGTACAGAAAGTTTTTAGCTCATTTAAAATGTAACAACACTAACTTTTTCTTTTTGGTGGAATATGAACACTAATTTACTGTCAGTTTAGGCTAGAAAAAGGGCTATTCAGTTTGTGCGGAGAAAATAGAAAATCAGTAACAACACCAATTAGAGTAGTTAAGCAGCAAGGAAATTAAAGATACAACACATAAAGTCTTACCGTCTTCGAAATAATATGCTTTCGTAAGGATGGGCAAGAAAGCACCAGAAACAAGACTTTTTGTACATACTTTGATTCATAAAAAAATTGTTGTTCAAATATTTCTTTATAGTACCTTTCACCAACTACAGCTTATATAAATATCAATCACGGGAAGCAACTAACTTCCGGAACAGAGATGAAAGCAATGCCATGCAGCAAAGCCTGTGAACTGGTACTGCAATGTTCTAACAGATAAAACATATTATTCCTCAGAGATCTGGATAGTAAGATAATATACAGTTTTATTACCTGACCTCAAATGTGTTTGGCATCCTATCCTGATAGTTCATAATATCGGAAGCCAGCTTCTCAAACCATCTGTATGCCATCTATCGTACAGTTGGAAAAAAAAAATCAAAATTACACTGAAAAATTTAAATGAACAAGATATTAAAAATATATCACTAATTATCTACCCCTAGCGGCATCTTCTTGACAATTCAATATATCAAATATTACTCTGTAAAATTACCTTAATAAACCACATGAAAAATAAAATGGAAAAAAAAATTATTGACACTTTCAACTGAAGTACAGCAAACTAATTAAATGACTGAAAAGATCCAAATTTAAGCTGCAATATTTTATTCAGTTCAAATAATTTATGCTGCCAAGTATATTTGCTAAATACACAATACAGCCTACCATCCAGGTATCGGCACTGATAGACTGCGTTGGGGAGTTGAACTTTTATCCTGCATGTATCACATAAGTCAAACTCTGTTACCATAAAAAATTGCATCAATTATTGCTGCTAAAGTAGCTATATGGTTTAGGTGTGAAAAACTAACATACCAAGAAGATAATTTTCTTACTATGTATCGTAGATGAATTCATAATCTATTCTAACACGAGGAATCTCAGCAATCTTAGGCCAATCTTGTCCTTTATTCCTTCTGCACTGCTTTTTCAGCAAAGGACAATTATAAATATACAATCGCAGAAGTGAGGATGGCAAACTTTTTGGAAAGGATGACAACTCCGGGCAATCACTAATGGAAAGTTCTTGGAGAGACCTAAGGGTCTCAAAACCCCTAGATGATAAATATTTTAATTTCAGGAATCTTCCAACAGTCAGCTGAGTTAGAGAGGCCGGAAGCACCATATTCATTTCCCGTATTGGGAAAGAAATTACATCTGGGCATCCCCTAATCTCGAGGCTTCTTAGATGGGTGAGATTATGAAGACCCCACTCAAATAGTGACTTAAACAGATTGGCATCAGCAATTGAAAGTGAGGTTAGGTTGGTAGGAAAGCCTTCCTTGGGAATGGACATAATACCCGGACATTGCCATATAACTAATTCTTCAAGGCAGCTGAGATCGTGCAGGCCAATGGGCAGAGCTTTAAGTTTCTTACACCTCTCAATTGATAACACAGTTGAGTTGGTGTTGGGAAACCCTTCTGCAGGAAAGGAGACAAGACTCGGACAATCTTGTACATACATTGTATGGAGACTATTCAGATTATGTATACCCTCAGGTATAAATTCAAGATTTTTGCAGTTCTTGATCTGGATATACCCGACAAACATGCCTTTATCGAAGCTCTTTGCTATGGACTTTAACTTCGGACAATCAGCAATGTTCAGGTGTTTAAGTGCCTTAGGTAACAACCCCTTTGTTGACAAGATGGTAAGCTCTGAGCAACCTGAAATCTCCAAGTGTTCAAGTGTTGCAGGTAACTGGCCTTGCAATAATCGGAGTTTCAAGCAATCCCGAATATCAAGGTGCTTCAGGACAACAAATAATTGGTCCCTTGATGATAAGCAAGTGAGAGACGGACATTGGGAGATATACAAACACTCGAGAAGATTTGTACTGACATTTCTATCATCCACCTCGTGCACCAATGACATAGAAGAGGAGCAAGTGTAATTTTTATCATCCAACAACCCCTGCAATTTCTTACAATTTATCAAGGAAAGTTGTTTTAGAAATGGGGGTAGGTGATCTCTCACAAGGAATGTTAGAGAGTGACAATCCTCAATTTGCAAGTTTTCCACGGGTACATCATTATTCTTCATTCCCTCAAAAATGAATTTCAGAGAACTGCAAGTTCTAATCTTAAGTACAGTCAAAGCTGAAAGAAAACTTGCTTCTGGAAATGAAACAAGGCTGCTACAATTTTCAATAGACAGTTCTCTAAGGGAAGTAAGGCTACAAAACCTTTCAGGTAGCTTCTGAAGACAAATGCTATTCAACCACGAATTTATGAGCCATTCACAATTGACAATCTTTAGATGTTCTACTTTCTGAGACCCTTGAACAAACCAGTTCTTAGTTTCTGAAATATTTGAAAGTGTCAAAGACTTTAGTGACTTAAAGTCACATGGACTACAAGACACCATTCTTTTGCATCCAACAACTTCTAGTTCGTGGAGCATATGAAGGCTTGAGATTGGAACTACCAAGTGTCGACATTCATGAATCAAAAGTTTTTTCAATGAAGGGAGATGGTTGAATGAAACTACCAGCCGCTTGCACTCACGAATAACAAGCTTCTCCAATGAAGAAAGATGGTCAGGTAACTGGCCATAGAGCTTTGGGCAATCTAAGATGGAAAGCTCTTGCAAGCAAGTAAATACATTGACATGCTCGTTTTCTTTGATAAGGTCCCAATACTCCCATTCTTGCAAATCCTCAAAACAAAGAGTCTCCAAAGATGGAAACGGTCTTGAGCAATTTTCCCCATAAATTTCCAAACCAATCCTCTTTAGTCCTCCCATGCCTTTGATGGTGAGTGCTTTAAGCAAGCTTAATTCCCCAAGTGATGGCATGGTTGTGCATTGTTCACAATCTTCCAATCTTAGGACCACCATGTTGGAGTATGATGGATCTCCTACCCAAGGTGGAAATACCAGACCACCATAACATTTGATTGTAAGTTTGCTTAGATTTTTATGGGGCTGCAACATGTCAAGGACTTCATTTTCTTTTGTCTTGTCTCGTGAATCATCATGTTGAGATCCCCATTCTAACACCAACACTTCTAGGTACTTATCCGCTAAAACAGATCCTCGAAAGTCAAGAACTACATTCTCTAATCTTGAAATACAAAGTTCCCCAGAAAGAAATTTTAAATTTTTCAGAATTTGTATACAAGATTGCTTGTCTTTGCCCACAACAAAATTAGATAACACATGAAGACCTTTCAAATTTTCCATTCCCAGAGGCATCTCTGCTAACTTCACTCCTGTAATGTCAAGGTAATAGAGATTGATCAAACTTCTAACATTAGAAGGCAACTTGATAAGTCGGGAGCAATGTTTTAATATCAAACATTGCAAGTTAAACAATAAACTTGTTGATTCAGGTAAACTTTTGATCTCAGTATTAGAAAGGTTGAGGTACCTTAGAAGTTTCAAATCTCCAATTGAATCTGGTAACATGGTAATGTAATAACTTTCCAAAGATAATGCCCTCAATTTTTTCAGCTTTGGCAACAAATCAAAAAGAACCATGTTACTCAAGTATCGACTATCACCACTTCTAACAATTGGCAGAAAAGTCCTTAGGTGAGTCATTCTATGTAGAACTTTAAAATTTTCTTTTCGATCATAATTGCCACAAATGTAAGAAAAATACCGAATCTTATCAAATCTTTCTGGGATTATAAAATCCTCTTCTAACTTAAAACTTCTTTTCACTGAAATCCTCCTGGCCAGACGGTTGAAAAAGCCATGCATTCTAAATTTAGAAGCATTGCTGCTTGATGGTTGAAATATTGACCTTTTAAGTAAAGCTTGAAAATATTCAACACCCACATCTTTCAATGTTTTTGCGCCTACAGATGGTGGATGGATCAGACCATCTGCCACCCATAAAATTACAAGTTCCTTCTCCTCAAATTCATAATCCTCATGTAAAATTGCACAATAAGCAAAACACTCTTTTAAATACAAAGGAAGACGAGAGTAAGTTATTTCTAACACAGCGACAATTCTAGATTCATATAAATCATTGAATGTTCTGTCATTCAATCTGTTTTCCCACTCACTTCTGTGCTCAAAGCCTAACATGCCACCAAGAGTACTTGCAGCCAGAGGCAAGCCTCGGATCTTTTCAACAACTTTTTCTCGAATTAGTGGTGAAGTTCGTTGTGGATTAATGCCCCCAATTCCAGATGCATGCTCCTCAAATATAGCCAAGCAGGCATCTTTTGTTAGGAGATTCAAGTTATAACATTTACTTGGGCGCATTGTTACTTCAAAATCAACATTACATGCAGTAACAATTATTTTACTTCCTGCTGCTCCATCCTTGAAAGGACCCAAAAAGAAATCCCAATCGTCAGAAGTCCCAATCCAGAAATCATCCAAGACAAACAAGCATTTTTTTTCCAATTACAGCTTTTGCCAGTGCAATTCGCATTTCTTGTAATCCATAAGACCTGCAGGATGATAAAGTGATCTGCTGGAGAAGCCGCTCGTGAAGTTCGTCAATAGTGATGCCAGAGGAGACATTTACCCATGCTCTGATATTGAAACCTTCCAAAGCCTTGTCGTTGTAGACCTCTTGAACTAGCCTTGTTTTGCCAATTCCTATCATCCCAACAATGCTTATAACACTAAAATTGAAATCATTTGACTCCTCATTTAACACCATTTCAAGTATCTTTTCTTTATCCTCATCTCGACCGTAAATACCAGATTGTGTAAGTAAAGATTTAGGGTGTGGTACTTTCCGAAAAGGAATTGATATCCCTCGATGATTCGGCGAGTTAAACAGCGGAAAGATGAGTGGTGAAGCACCGCATAATTTTTCAAATTGGCGAGTGATATCTATTAACTTGGTCACCATATGGAGATTTGGAGTCGAATCAGTAAAACAAGCAGGGATAAAGCTACGCGCCTTGCTAATGCTTAAACACCCTTTGGCCATCGGCTCACTCTCTAAAATACAAGTGGGAAGCTCATCCAGTACGTCATCCACATTATAAGCCCAGTCCAGTAAATCGTCCAGCCAAAATTTCGAATCCTCGAAGGATTGACACTGGTATATATCGGCGAGGTCTGCTTGAATCTTCCTCAACTTTATTCGCAACTTGTCCAGATGTGAAACTACCCCTTGCCAACGTGAAAGATACAGCAAAACCCTGGACTCCAGTCTGTCAAGTTTCATTAGCAAAAAATCAACTACATAGTCCACTTCCACAGCCATATGGAAATTGCAAAGACGATGACGATGAGAGAGCTTCTGAGATAGAAAGGAGATTTGAAGACTAGAGTTTTCCAGCTGGAAATTGGCACCGGATACACTCTTTTGGAGACGTTGGGGTAACTTAGTCATTAAACAAAGTAGGGTCAAACTGAAATAACAATTTTTTTTGCCCTTTTTACGTAACACTAAAAAACTCTTGAATCCATCAACCTCACCCCTGCCCAGCTGGGCAGATAGTTTAAAACTAAATTTGATAAAGACCAATGTTATATATACATATTTTAAATATATAATTAAAATATATAAATAATATATTATTATATATAAATTTATTTTTAATTAAAAATTATTTAATTATATTATTTATATATTTAAATTATATAAAAAAAATATGTATGCATATTTTTATTTTTATTTTTTAATAACTTCCTATGTCCTCACCAATGATTTCAAATTATAACACAGAAAATAAGCCAAAATAAGCTGCTACCAGACCAACTTCTTTTGTTATTTTCTCAGCACCTTTACTCCTTTACAAATTTAGTTGTCTCTCCCTTGCACAAAAGCAGTTTCTAGAAAGAAAAGGAGTATACTTTGAAAGATGAGCCTTTCAGCTGCTCATGACTTAGAAAAATTACTATAACGATGTGCATAGTTTGATATAAATTATATAATTGAACCGAATTATTTAAAAATTATGAATTGGTTAAAAATTTTTCAAACCAATTTTTTAAGTTTAGGTGATTTTCAAACCAAATCAAAGTATAAATCATATTTTTTTAAAATAATATATTTATAACTGTATTTGACAGAATTTTTTAATAAGTAAATAGGTATACATTTTATTTATTTCATATGTATTTTGTCTTGTTTATATGTATATTATATAAGAAATATTATTTATACACATTTTTTATATTTAATTTGGGTACAAAGATGAGGAGTCATCATACGATTAAAAGTTATTTTATCTTTAATTTAAAATCATTCAACCACATAATGACACATATTTTGTAAACCTAAATTATATACAAAAAATGTGTACGTATAATTTTATTTTATATATATATATATACCTTTTGAATCTAATATAAAGTAAATGATTTGAAAACGTTTTTTTAAGTTTCATTTTAAAAAAATGCTCAAACCATATCAAAAAGAACTATGCACACTCCCGGTACTAGCTACCTGCTTTGTGTTGTTAGATGAAACTGATTCATTTGAATGACTAAGGGATAGACAAAAATTTTGACCCTTTGTTTAGCTTTTATAGAATCTAGACATCATCAATAGGAGAAAAAGTACCAGAGAAAGAGACATCAATAGGAGAGAGAAATCGGTTGTCATTTACAAGGAAATTGCTGGGGAAATTTGAGACCCTAAATTGGGGAGAAAATGTCACTTTGAAAACTTATTTTTTGAGAGAAATTGTTAGTTTTTCAAATTAAAGAGATAAATTAATATAAATTTTTATTTTTTTAAATATTATTATTAGATAAATATTTTACATTTAATCATATCTGAAATTAAAATTAATTTATAGATAAGTATTTAAATTTTTTAAAATTTGATGGTAAGTCTTTTAGATTTTTTAGCCTGAAAAAATTCCCAATAACTAAACGTTTGGGTTGACCCTTCGCAAGCACTTCTCCGTTGCATATCATATAATGCTACAGTCTCTCATCATGTCCATATTATTATTTAATGGGGACAAATGGAAACCAACTCGAACTTGCTTGTTCGATGCATCTCATGGCAGCCATTGAAATTTGAAATGGCTTTAATTATTTTAGTGATATCACTTTGAAAGTTGAGTTCTTCATTGGGCATGCAATATAATATATAAATTATATTTAATTTTTTTATGTTGCAGGTGATAGTCTCGAGACTCTTGAATATGCGTAGAGCCTTTTACAATGTGAGAAGAGGCATCACCCAAGTGGGTTTGGTTTTATTTTACAATGTCTTTATTAATATTTTATTTTAAATTGAATACATGCAGAAAATTGTCCATTTGTTTTTTTTTTTTTATGTTTTGTATATTCTAAAAGTGATTAAATATTTAGTGATGTTTTATATGTGAATAACTATTACTATTTTTATACAAAGAATAACGTGTACTCAATCAAGTCTGAGTAGTGTTTAACTAAAGCTCATTTTGATTATTTTAAGAGAAGTTTGAGCTCTTCAAACTAGTGAGATTTTCATTTGCATTCGAGTTTTAAACAAGTTTGATTGGCTTAAACTTGGTCAAATTACATTTTTACTCTTTAATTATTAAATGATTCTTTTAATCTTATAATTTATATATTTATTAAGTACCTCTACATTACAAATATAAATAAGATTTTAAGGGTTTAAGTGTCATAATTTAAACTTTTTTGGGCTTATTAATATTTTATTCAAACTGAGTCAGGAGCTTATGAATTTATTAAGTCGACCATCTTCAAGCTTGGGTTTAGCTCAAAAGCCAAACTTGAGTGGCTCGAGCTCAAACTCGATTTGTTTAGGCTCAATTTACACTCATTATTCACATATATATCTTTGTATAAAATATTTTGCATAAACTTTTTATAAGTAAAGGTGGTGCAACACCTCTCTATAAAAGTATTGTCCTTCATAGAGAAGTATTACTAATATTAACTATAAGAGCATTCATTTTTATGAAAGTGAAACGTATACAAATAAATAAATTGAATCATAAAGTGAAATGTAACATGGAAATGTAATAACTTTCCAAAGATAATGCCCTTGATATTTTCAGCTGTGACAACTAATAAAAAAGAACTATATTACTCAAATATCAACTATTACCACTTTTAACAATTGGCCGAAAAGTTTTTAGCCGAGTCATTCTTTATAGAACTTCAAAATTTTCCTTACGATCATAATTACCACAAATGTAAGAAAAATACCAAATAACAATTGGTAATCGCTTCATTGGTTCAGTGCAGACATAAAACTTCAGTTTAAAGAAAATTTAGAATTAGAATGGATTCAATAGTCTGAGTGTGTAAAGTGAAAAAGACATATTTGTCATTTTATATAGACATACTTTGTTTGATGACCCCAAACCCTTTTTTTGGGGTGAAAGAGGTGGAATTTTATTTCAGCCAAATTTTAGATTTAGTCATCAATCCTACAATTATTCAATAAAATTGATCTTGAAGTGTCCCATTGCTCTTTTGGAGATGAGAGAGATGGAAATGGAAAAGGCAATGAGAAAGCCTCTGAAATAGATTGGAGATTTGAATACAGAGATTTTCAGCTGGAAATTGGAGACATATACGCTCTTTGGAGATGTGAAGACTAATATTAACAAATAAATTATTCTAAATTTCTGACATAATCGATTCATCAACATAGAAAGAGTTCAAAATAAGCTGCTACCAAACCAACCATTTTATTATCTTCTCTTCCAATGCGCACCATTGATATCTACATTTTATCTACCACAATTAAATATATGATCAATGGGACCGTCGCCTAGAACTTAGAAAACTAATACTTGCACTTGCATTGACATATAAAATTATATCTCTGGTATGTTAGTCATTTACACATAAGCCATATAGCTGCTTTATTAGCAATAAATGATGCAAATTTTTATAATAATAGAGTTCTACTTATGTCATATATGCTGGAAAACAATCTACTCCCCAGCGCAGTCTATCAACGCTGGAACCTGGATGGTGGGCCGCATTTTGTAGATAATTAGTGACATACTTTTAATATCTTGTTTGACAAATACCGAGATGACAGCGCTGCTCTGATGAGATGGCGAGGGCATTCAGGATTCAGCAGGGGTAATAATGATTCTTGTTTCATCTCGATGAAGTTAATGGACATAAATTTATATCTATCTTATTACTTATTTTATTCTAATCCCATAATTTTCTTTATATCATTATTAAATAATATTATTTGATGGACTACACACCTAAGTTTTTCACTACTGTTTCTAAACTTATTCTCTCCGGTTAGTCTTTCTTTTTCTTCGTTGTTTTTTGTTTCTATAAGGTGTGCTTTTTAAATTTGTATCATATATTTGATTGTGAATGTTGAAAACAATTAAACATGTCAAATCAACATTCTGTGAATTACAATAAATAGAAATTTGTGTATTCGGATTCAAGTTTTTGACAACGCCCATTCGAATACGGTGCGAGATATTGACGTGAGTCATTTCCACGACCCAATTTGCCCCATGTACTACATCCATTTGGGAGACTTGATCTCTGTGTTTTTTGGTTTTAGAGAGAAGTAGAAAACTCATATCTTTTTCATGTGTGTGAACGAAAAAATTATTATTATTATTATTGTTGGGAAAAGCCTATTTTTGGACAATTTATAAATATCCAACTACCCTCCAACTCCCTTCTAATAATTGCCCTTGGCAGTTAAATTAAATCAAATCAAGTTAACATGTCATGGGTGGACATAGACTCAATACCTATCACTCACACATGATAGAAGACTCAAACCAAATACTTGGCCACAAAAATCTCATACGGTCATACGTTTCATACGTTTCATACTTACAAATATGTTGTGTGATCTCATGAGCCATTAGCACTTAAGAGCTAAATACTATGCATATATTAGAAATAATATAGTTGTTTCAATCCAAATAAAAACAAAATAAAGTTTTAGGTTCGCAGCACCCCAAACTTGCTCGATAATACTAACTCCCTTTTATCTTTTATTTATCATTGTGTTATTTTCCTATGTATCCATGATCAAGTTTATTATTTCATATGAGTGACATGATCGGTCGATCAATGGACACATGTAATATATATATAAATCTTCTTTTTCTACTCGAAATTCACAATTTAAACTTAACTGTTTTTCTTGTCATGTTTCATAAGCTGGATCATGTGTGGCCATAGGTGTTAAGCTAAGATAGCAACACTAAGAGTAAATATTGAACAACAATAAAGAGTCAAAAGGTAGCAACATGAGATAATCCTCATACAATGTCACACAGTGAGGGAGAATAGATTCATCTTCTCACTACTTTAACTGGTTGTTTTACTTATATACACATGGTATGAACCATGTGCTACAGTGTGTATTTTCTCAAATGTCATTCATAACACTGCACAAATCTTAGTTCAATTATTATACCCAACGTCTAACCTAAGTTCTTAATCATGTTTACACCTACAAGTATTTATCCATATTAAAAGCTCACATCTGACATTCATAAATTTTTTGGATGTAAGGAATCCATTGATCATTTTCAAATGTATCTATCCATAACTTCATCTTGATCAATCATCAAGGCGATATTTTAACTTCGATAAATCTTTTCTTTAGAAATTTGTCTCTCATCGGCATGCTCTCTCAGTATCACTTTTTTTAAGAATAATGTCTCATCTTTGCATGTTCTCTTAGTGTCAAAGACAATTGCTTGTTTGAGTGAGCTAATCTCTAACTTGTGTAACATTACAAGTTTGTTAAGCTAAAAACGATGTGTATGCAATGAAAACCCAAGAATTTCGTACGCAAGTTAAAACATAAAATGAATTTAAATTTATGGTTTCCGATATGCTCAACATAGCTTCCACGCTTTGGAAACAGTTTTCATGTTCCTAAATGCATCAGAAAACATTGTTCACACATCGTCATAAGCTAAAATAAGGGCTTATGTACCTTCACGAGTTCACTTAATGTTGCACATGCTTTCACAAGTCGAAATAAAGTCTGTATGTGGGTTCATGCAAATTGAGCAACACGTGTTGTTGGTCAATCTTTGATCGTTGACTGATCAACTAACCTGGGTGGCATTGACTAGCTCTGGTTAACCTGTTTGACTATACAAGTTGACCAGTTGACCAATAGAAAGACAATCGGATTTTTTCAACCCAATTTTGACCTAATTCTGCATGATAAACCTTAGAATTTTGTCCGTCAAATCGGTCTAATTTCTGCAGAATACATAATTCAATTTACAGAACACATTACATATTTATAACCTACGCTCCGATACTAATGTTGGAAACAATTAAACATGTCTAATCAATATTTTGTGAATTATAGTAAATAGAAATTTGAGTACCTGGATTCAAATTTTCGATGAAGCCTATTCGAATACAAGGCGAGGTGTTGACGTGAGTCATTTCCCCAACCCATTTTGCCTCACATACTACATTCATTTGGGAGACTTGATCTCTATGCTTTTTGGTTTTAGAGAGAAGTAGAAGACTAATATCTTTTTCATGTGCGTAAATGGAAAAATTATTATTATTATTGTTAGGAGGAGACAGTTTTTGGATAATTTATAAGTGTTCAACTCCCTTCTAATAACTGCTCTTAACAATTAAATTAAACCGAATTGAGTCAACTCGTCATGGGTGGACTTAGACCCAATAGTGAAAATTGGAATTCGATTGGACTAAGATTTGTTCAGAATTATGTTAATGATATCTATTCAAGTTATGTTCCTTCTATTAATTATTCTCCCCATTTCTTTTTTTATGAACACATACTAGTAGCTTTGGAAGGGGTGAATGATGCCATAATCTTTTAGATGTTTTAGGACAAAGTAACATTTAGTGGACAATGTTGTTTTGGGAACCTTACTTATAATTCTTTTAGTAATGACCTCAAAGGCTGAACTCTTCTAGTGTACAAAAAATGTTAATCTTTGTGTACAGTTTTGAGCCTTCAAGTGTTTGGTTATTGTTATTCAGTTGTCTTGTAGGAAGAGGTTTCATGAAATTATTAATGTACATTGTTGTTGGACTTGTTTACCAATTTACCTTCGACCAGGTTGTTCAGGTTAATACCCGGCCTAATCATCACTTCATCAGCACACTATTGGCTTATGCCTCAAGGTAGCTCTTATGGTCTTACTATTAGAAGTATTACAAGCGGAGATTGAGATCCTGGTTTACTGAGGGACTCCTTGCTTTGATGTGATTTTATATTTTCCATCTAGTGGCATCTCATAATAGTTTAATATTGTACCGCAAATATGTTGGGCACCTCCTTGGTCCATGAGGTCACTCTCTTGAGGGGAACAAACAAATACAGGGACGATAGCCTTACTCTGATGCGATAACGAGGCTTTAAGGACTCAATAAGAGTAATAATGATCCTCATTTCTTTTTTCATTGTTCGAGCTTACTTGTTAGTAGTTAACTACTGAAGACGACACCAGGAATGATGGTATGAGCCTAAAAAGACTTTTGTTAAGATACCGTTTCTTTTCAAGAAGAGCTGTGACATTTTCACTAGAACCAAAATCTTAAAATATTACATGGAGTTCTTCACTTTCTTGTTGTAGCTTGCATTTGATACATTTCTTTTTTATATTTTATCTCCCATATATTGCTTACATGGCCAAATATTACAAAATAATATTGATGTTATTGTCTTTTTCTTTAATGTTTGTGTGTGTTGATATTATAATATAATGCTATTTATTTTTAGGGTAAAAATGCTGAGAGAAAGCCTGGGTGTGTTTATCTAGACATATTTCTTCATAATCTTGTTTGAGGCAGTAACTACCAGTGGAATGGGTGATAATGATTAGTGATCACCATAATGGGAGCACCTAAAGTACTTGACGATTTATTCTAGCTTGCAGTTAGTAGGCCTATTCCTCATCATGAAATATAGGTTATTTTATATTGAACAATGCTATGTGCATCCATGATATGTTATCATATGATTAGACGACTCAAAATTTGGTATACATAGTTTAATTATTTTATATTAGCATGCAACATTGTTGGCTGCATAAAGTAGAATAACTTTAATTTTCTCTTTATGTTTTGATGAATTAGGATTTCTAAGAAAAATTGAATATGTGAGATAGGAATGCTGAATGGTAGAATTCATGAGAACTGATCATGTCTGTTGTATGTTCCCTAACAATAGCATTGGCCAGAAGAGAGCCAACAGAAAGGGATAATTGTTGATATGCTGAACCAGAAGATAGAATTCAAATTCAGAAGTAATTTGGCTGAACCAAAAGGAAGAAGAAAAATTGAAGATCAAATTTTTCAGAAGAACACAGAGCATGAAAGAAACTGATGATTACCCTCATTCAATGATGAAGGATTTTTATACATATATATATTTTATATGATACAAGCTTTTACATCATACTTTAATAAATGTCAGCCATACTTAATACAATAAAAAGCTTCCAAAATATCCTTAAAAGCAGGATCATCATATATTTTAAACAAAACACAACTGATTTTTAACTACTACAACTGACTTAGATTATTTAACAAAAAATACAAACAAGCTCAACTTGCTAACACTCCTCCTTTCAGCTGTTTGGCACAAGTCCAAGTCTCATTCTAAGTAGCTCAAATTGAGCTTTAAGAAGTGCTTTAGTCATGATATCGGCTAATTGTTCTTTAGAGCTGCATTGCATCAAAGTTATTTCTCAAAGTTTCACAGCTTCTCGGATTACGTGATATTTGACATTGATGTGCTTTGTTCTTTCGTGAAGAACTAGATTTTTTGTGATAGCAATGGTTGCCTTGTTGTCTGCATATATGGTGACACATCCTTACTGATCTTGATTTAAATCAGTAAGTAATTTCATCAACCATTTAGCTTGGTTTGTTACACTACAAGTTACTACATATTCTGCCTCAGCAGAAGATTGAGTAATGACATCTTGTTTCTTTGAATTCCAGCAAAACACAACACTTCCAAAAGAGAAACAATAGCTTGAAGTACTCTTAAAGTCCTCCAAGCTTCCAATCCAGTTACTATCCGAGTATCCCAACAGATTACTGCTTTCTTGTGTTGAATACCAGAGGCCAAAATTTTCAGTTCCCTTTATGTATCTAAGAATTCTTTTAGCAGCACACATGTGATTTTTTCCAGGTGATTGCATGAACCTTGATAGAAAAGATGTGGGAAACATGATATTTGGCCTGGTAGAGCATAGGTACAACAAGGAACCAATTAGGCTTCTATATAAAACAGCTTCAGTTTTCATATCTGATTTAGCTTCTTTGAATTTTTCATTCACCACCAGAGTAGAGACAGGTTTACAATGCTCCATGTGAAACTTTTTAAGAAGATTATGCACATATTTTCTTTGTGAAATGAAAATACCATTTATTTTCTGATCTATCTCCATACCTAAAAAATATTTCATTTTACCCAAGTCAGTCATGTCAACCTCCCTTTTCACGCATTTAGTAAATTTCGCTACTAAACTTGAGTCTCCTCCTATCACTAGGAGGTCATCAACATACAATGAAACAACCAATACCAAGTGATTCCTTTTTTTCATCACATATAGGGTGGATTCATTCAAGCTACACTCAAATCCTTGATCTAGCAAATAAGAATGAATTTTGCAATACCAAGCCTTGGGGGCTTGCTTAAGGCCATAAAGGGCCTTATGTAATTTGTATACTTTTCCTTCCTGACCTGGTATTTTAAAGCCATCAGGTTGTTCAACAAAGATGTCTTCATTTAGAACCCTATTTAGGAATGCTGATTTAATGTCCAAGTGATAGATTTTCCATTCCATTTTTGTAGCCAATGCAATTAACATTTTGATTGTATCATACCTGGCCACAGGTGAAAATGTATCAAAGAAATCTATCCCAAGTTGTTAAAGATATCCTTTTATAACTAATCTAGCTTTGAGTTTGTTTATGGAATCATTTGGATTGTACTTAGTTCTATAAATCCATTTTACTCCTATAACATTGTGATTTTCAGGTCTATCAACCAAGCTCCAAGTTGCATTCTAGTTAATCATTTCCAGTTCTGATTCCATGGCTGTTTTCCACCCTTCTTGACTCACTGCATCATCAAAACAGGTAGGTTCAGCAACTGCCACATTGCACCTACTATAGACTTTATTTAAAGATCTCTATCTAGTTGTAGGAATTTCTTCTTCATCACTTGAGAAAAATTCAATTGGTGCAAAATTCCCTTATCCTTGCAGAAGGAATTAAATTCTTTAGAAGTGTACTCTGATCCATTATCAGAGCTGAGTGCCTTCAACTTACAATCTGATTGTTTTTCAGCATCTGCTTTAAACACTTTGAATTTACTTAAAACTTCAGATTTTTGCTTCAAAAAGTAAATCTAGGTGAGCCTTGAATAGTCATCTGTGAAAATAAGAAAATACCTGTTTCCATTCAAAGAAAGAGTGCTCATAGGGCCACACTAGTCTGAGTGAACTAGTTGAAGTTTCTCAGAGGCTTTAGAGTTACTGCTTGAGAAAGGAAGTTTGGTTTGTTTTCCTAGTTGACAAACTTCACAAATTTTGTCACATTCACTCATAGCAGGTAAATTTTGAACTATATGCTAAAAATACATCTTACTCAATGTAGTGTAATTAAAATGGCCAAGTTTTTTGTGCCAAAGAGTAGAATTCACTTCATTGAGTTGGTAAGCATTATAGCCAGTATGTCTCCAATTAATGCTGAAGTTTTTATCATGCATTTCTACAGTCATTAATCTATTTCCTTCAGGATCAGCTATAACACATGCTTTATTTTCAAAATGCAATGCGTAACCCTTCTCTAACATTTGAGCAACACTTAATAAGTTATGATTAATTTGAGGAACATAAAGAACATCATTGATCACCTTAATGTCTGTTAGAGACTCAATGAGGACTGCACCTTTTCCTTTTACATATAACAGTTCACCATTTCTGATCTTCACTTTGGAGGTGTAAGTACAGTCAAGCTTCACCAATAGATCGCTATCATATGTCATATGATTTGAACATCCGCTATCTATTAGCCAAGTGGTATGTTCTTTTGTTGTGTCATAATTAGACACCACAAACAAATGCTCACTTGTTTCATTTTGCTTCTCTACTTCCTGGACTTGCTGACTTTGCTGAAGTGAGTTGTTTTCTTTGCTTTTGCAGACTCTATCAACATGCCCAAATTGGTTACAGATCTTACATTTAGCAATGAGGACATGGCTGATATTTTCCTCTCTTATCTCCAGATTTCTGGCTCTCATTTCCTATTTGTTTCCATTTTTCCTTTTTTTCACCAAAGAATTTTTTGTGAGGACTATTGCTGGACTTCTTCTCATTTGTTTTAGCACTGAAAACACCTTCTATGGTTTCTTCTTGCCTTCTCAAATCTCTCCTTTGGTCTTGAGCTTTCAAGGCATTAACCACTTCAGATAAAGTTAACTCTGAAAAATTTTTAGAGTATTCAAGAAAAGATATCTTGGCCTCATACCTTTCCGGAATGCTCACCAAGATTTTTTCAACAATCCTTTCATCAGATAATTTTTCTCCCATCAATCTAATATGATTAACAATCTTCAGGGTTCTATCATCATATTCTTGTATAGATTCAGTCTTCTTCATCTTAAGTACTTCAAACTCTCTTATAAGATTCAAGACCATCATTTGCCTTGACCTTTCATTACCCTGGGAGTCTTCTTGGAGCTTGTCTAAGGCCTCTTTTGCAATTTCACAAGCAACAATCTTTGTGAATACTGCATCTGTTACACCTTAATGAAGAACAGACAGTGCTCTAGGAGCTTTATTTGCCTCCTCTTCATGCAGTCTTACTTGATTTAGAGTAGGATTCGACCCTAAGGGAGGAGGCTACTTTTCCTCTTCAACATACTGCCACAATCTAACTCCTCTAAGGAAGGCTTTCATCTTTACTGCTCAAATATGATAGTTTTCTCCATTGTATACAGGTGGAACCAAGGAAGAAGAGGATGAAGCCATTAAGCAAATCAATCTGAAAAAAACTTATCAAGAAATTTAATTTCAACTAACACAACCCTTTAAGATCTAATAGTGTTCTGATACCATGTTGAGATGCTGATCCAGAAGATAGAATTTAAATTCAGAAATAATTTGGTTGAACCAAAAGGAAGAAGAAAAATCGAAGATCAGATTTTTCAAAAGAACACAGAGATTAAAAGAAACTAATGATTACCCTCATTCAATGATGAAAGATTTTTATACATATATATATTTTATATGATACAAGCTTTTACACCATGCTTTAATAAATGTCAGCCATACTTGATACAGTAAAAAGTTTCCAAAATATCCTTAAAAGCAGGATCATCATATATTTTAAACAAAACACAACTGATTTTTAACTATTACAGTTGACTTGGATTATTTAACAAAAAAATACAAACAAGCTCAACTTGCTAACAATAATGAACCCAACGTAGAAGGCTTTTTGAGCTTTAGTGTATATCTGCTAGTAAATAGCAGTTGCCATTCCACAGGCATTGCTGTGTGGAACTGCCATCATGAATAGGCACTTCTGATCTTTACATTTTGGGAACTGCAGTAAGCTGTTCTGGGGTCCTGCACAATTATTGTAATAGTGTGAACTTGTAAAGCACTTATAATTATTGTATCTGATTCTCCAAACTTGGTTTTGTTGAGTGTGCATGACATATGTTGGGTAATTTCATTGTTTTCTGGGACACAGCTTCCGTCCATTACCTCATGTAACTTGTTTCATTATTTGTTAAATCAGAAGCTTCTTATGGGTAGTGCAAGTTTTCTTGATAGAAAGGATAAAAGAAAAATGTGGGAGTGTCGAGCCCCTTGGATTTGGAATCTAAAACCAGTGTTTTAAATCCCAATCAGACCGGCTGATGGAATAGGTTCTACCTGGACCGATGGTCAGCCTGGTTTAGAATTGAAAACATTGCCTTCATCTATTGGTGGATACAAGCAGTGTCAAGCCTGAACACCCAATGGTTTAAATTCGGTTCAAATGAAACATGGGATGGCTCCAATTCAAGTCACCCAACGAGTTTGAGTTGAATTCAACATAAATGAGTTTGAGTCAAGCTAAACCGGCATTTGAAAACAAGACAACTCGATTCAGATCCAACTCTACTTTCATTTTAATATTTAAAATTGAAATAACAATTTTATCCTTTTCACTTCATGCCCATAAATGATATGTATATCTAACATCTCATTCATGTTACATGATTAATTCATCAACAAACATAGCACAATCTTATATGTATGCTACTCATCACTATCATGAGATTAAATTTGCAAATCAAAATCCAGTGGTACGAACTTTTCCAAATAATACCATAGCTCCATTAATCACCATCGACTGAAATTTGCCAAAGATTAATGCTGCAAGCTCTAAACACAGCCTACACAACATCTGGTGCCCCAATGGACGGCCGTTACAGGCAGGGAAACTGATATTTTGCTGAGGGGATACAAACAAGCAGGCTCCAAAAGCTCAGATATTCATCCCAAGTGAAAAAGCAAGATGAATCGGGTAGATTTTCTACCAAAAGAAGGCATTAATGCTGAAAACAAAGTATAATAATTCATTTAAGTGGCCATGGAACATGCAAGTATGGAAAACATGGAAGACTTGGAAGAATAGAGAAGAAGAAGGTGAACCTCATTATTACCTCGTTGTATCCATAATATTCCCATGCTATTTTCCCAGAATTGGCTACTCTGTTGTCTCTGTAATTACTTCTACTCACTCAACATTGTCCCTCCAGGCCCAACGAGTTTTCTAAAGTTGTACCACAACAACATAGAACTATTATGAGATGAAGCTGGAAGAAAAAAAGTA
This sequence comes from Mangifera indica, assembly GCF_011075055.1. NCBI lineage: Eukaryota > Viridiplantae > Streptophyta > Magnoliopsida > Sapindales > Anacardiaceae > Mangifera > Mangifera indica. The sequence goes on along the minus strand of NW_025401158.1, from coordinate 109,325 downwards.
AAACCAAAGCAAATTAACAAGAGAAGGCTGAATTATACTTAAATATCTGGATGTTGTCCTGCTAGGCAAGTGGCAGTTTAATTTCAACAAGTATTTTTGTCTCAACAAAGACAAGGATGGGTTCACAACCATGCTAATAACTTATACGGTCAAAACATAAAGAGTATGAAGGTGTGGGACAATGTGCTTACGTTAGGAAGGGAAAATTTTATGCCTCCGCAATCACAACCTCCTTTTGGTAAAGAAAAATCCAGTGCCTTATCAGTCACATAAAGCTTCTTTTAGTATATATGTGAATTCATACACATAAAGGTATTCAATGGTCATACTTCAAAGAAGTTCACAAAATTACCTTTCATACACCTCATTTCAAAGTGAATTAATGCAAACCCAACTGTATATATAAAACAAAAATATAAAATTAGTTGTTATTCATACACAAGGCATCATAGTACTGAGCCAAATGAAATGAAACAAGAAGAAATTATCAGTAATTTGAGGAAGCCGAGGTACGATAATCTAGATAAATTACGTAATCTGGGCTTCCTGTCATTAATTTTTTTCCCAAAAAATAAAACAACACAGCATTATAACGTAAGTTTTCACATGAACATTGAAAGAAAAAGACAGGAATTACCTTCTCAAAATTTCACAAAGCATTGTTGTCAAAATTTCAAACAATATAGGAATACTGCTTTTTGATTTTAGAGGAAACATGTATATATGGAAAATACACATACACTGTTTTAATACCCTGCAATTTATAAATTTGAGGTCATTACCTGAAAGAATTAAAAGTTTTACTCCATATGTGTGGTTACCAAAAAGACATCATCCACTAGATGTTACTTCCCAAAAGTAATAGATGCAAGGGAAATCCTGAAGAAGAAAAATTTATGAGACATTCTATAGAAGGAATAAGTGTACTCTTGAAGGAAATGAACCTCATTTAAAACATGAGACAAAATCGACGTATCAATCTACCAATATGAAGCAGTATAGAAAGTTTTTAACTCATTCAGAATGTAACAACACTAACTTTTTCTTTTTGGTGGAATATGAACACTAATTTACACTCAGTTTAGGCTAGAAAAAGGATCATTCATTTTGTGCAGAGAAAATAGAAAATTAGTAACAACAACAATTAGAGCAGTTAAGCAGAAAAGAAATTGAAGATACAATACATAAAGTCTTACTGTCTTAGAAATAATATGCTTTCATAAGGATGGGCAAGAAAGCACCAGAAACAAGACTTTTTTGTACATACTTTGATTCATAAAAAAATTGTTGTTCAAATATTTCTTTGTAGTACCTTTCACCAACTACAGCTTATATAAAGATCAATCAGGTGAAGCGACTAACGTCCAGAACAGAGATGAAAGCAACGCCTGGGAGAATGCCTTCCAGAACAGAGATGTAAGCAATGCCATGCAGCAATGCCATGCAGCAAAGCCTGTGAACTGGTACTGCAATGTTCTAACAGATATAACATATTATTCCTCAGAGATCTGGATAGTAAGATAATATACACTCTTATTACCTGACTTCAAATGTGTTTGGCATCCTATCCTGATGGTTCATAATATTGGAACCCAGCTTCTCAAACCATCTGTATGCCATCTATAGTACAGTTGGAAAAAAAAAAATCAAAATTACAAAGAAAAATTTAAATGAAAGAGATATTAAAAATTTATCTCTAATTATCTACCCCTAGCAGCATCTTCTTGACAATTCAATATATCAAATATTATTCTGTAAGATTACCTTAACAATCCACATGAAAAATAAAAAGGAAAAAAAAATTATTGACACTTTCAACTGAAGTACAGCAAACTACTTAAATGACTAAAAAGATCCAAATTTAAGCTGCAATATTTTATTCAGTTCAAGTAATTTATGCTGCCAAGTATATTTGCTAAATACACAATACAGCCTACCATCCAGGTATTGGCACTGATAGATTGAATTGGGTAGTTGAACTTTTATCCTGCATGTATCACATAAGTCAAACTCTGTTACCATAAAAAATTGCATCAATTATTGCTGCTAAAGTAGCTATATGGTTTATGTGTGAAAAACTAACATACCAAGAAGGTAATTTTCTTACAATGTATCATAGATGAATTCATAATCTATTCTAACACGAGGAATGTCAGCAATCTTAGGCCACTCTTCTCCTTTATTCCTTCTGCACTGCTTTTTCAGCAAAGGACAATTATAAATATACAATTGCAGAAGTGAGGATGGCAAACTTTTCGGAAAGGATGACAACTCCGGGCAATCACTAATGGAAAGTTCTTGAAGAGACCTAAGGGCCTCAAAACCCCTAGATGATAAATATTTTAATTTCGGGAATCTTCTAACAGTCAGCTGAGTTAGAGAGGCCGGAAGCACCATATTCATTTCCTCTATTGGGAAAGAAATTACATCTGGGCATCCACTAATCTCGAGGCTTCTTAGATGGGTGAGATTATGAAGACCCCACTCAAATAGTGACTTAAACAGATTGGCATCGGCAACTGAAAGTGAGGTTAGGTTGGTAGGAAAGCCTCCCTTGGGAATGGACATAATACCTGGGCACTGCCATATTACTAATTGTTCAAGGCAGCTGAGATTGTGCAGGCCAATGGGTAGAGCTTTAAGTTTCTTACACCTCTCAATTGATAACACAGTTGAGTTGGTGTTGGCAAACCCTTCTGCAGGAAAGGAGACAAGACTCGGACAATCTTGTACATACATTGTATGGAGACTATTCAGATTATGTATACCCTCGGGTATGAATTCAAGATTTTTACAGTTCTTGATCTGGAAAAACCTAACAAACATGCCTTTATTGAAGCTCTTTGCTATGGACTTTAACTTCGGACAATCAGCAATGTTCAGGTGTTTAAGCGCCTTAGGTAACAACCCCTCTGTTGACAAGATGGTAAGCTCTGAGCAACCTGAAATCTCCAAGTGTTCAAGTGTTGCAGGTAATTGGCCTTGCAATAATTGGAGTTTCAAGCAATCCCGAATATCAAGGTGCTTCAGGACAACAAATAATCGGTCCCTTGATGATAAGCAAGTGAGAGATGGACATTGGGAGATATACAAATACTCAAGAAGATTTGTACTGACATTTCTATCATCCTCCTTGTGCACCAATGACATAAAAGAGGAGCAAGTGTAATTTTTATCATCCAACAACCCCTGCAATTTCTTACAATTTATCAAGGAAAGTTGTTTTAGAAATTGGGGTAGGTGACCTCTTGCAAGGAATGTTAGAGAGTGACAATCCCCAATTTGCAAGTTTTCCACGTGTACGTCATTATTCTTCATTCCCTCAAAAATGAATTTTAGAGAACTGCAAGTTCTAATCTTAAGTACAGTCAAAGCCGAAAGAAAACTTGCTTCTGGAAATGAAACAAGGCTGTTACAATTTTCAATAGACAGTTCTCTAAGGGAAGTAAGGCTATGAAACCTTTCTGGTAGCTTCTGAAGACAAATGCTATTCAACCACGAATTTATGAGCCATTCACAATTGACAATCTTTAGATGTTCTACTTTCTGAGACCCTTGAACAAACCAGTTTTTAGTTTCTGAAATATTTGAAAGTGTCAATGACTTTAGTGACTTAAAGTCACATGGACTACAAGACACCATTCTTTTGCATCCAACAACTTCTAGTTCATGGAGCATATGAAGGCTTGAGATTGAAACTACCAAGTGTCGACATTCATGAATCAAAAGTTTTTTCAATGAAGGGAGATGGTTGAATGAAACTACCAGCTGCTTGCACTCACGAATAACAAGCTTCTCCAATGAAGAAAGATGGTCAGGTAACTGGCCGTAGAGCTTTGGGCAATCTAAGATGGAAAGCTCTTGCAAGCAAGTAAATACATTGGCATGCTCGTTTTCTTTGATAAGGTCTCAATACTCCCATTCTTGCAAATCCTCAAAACAACTCCAAAGATGGAAACGGTCTTGAGCAATTTTCCCCATAAATTTCCAAACCAATCCCCTTTATTCCACCCATGCCTTTGATGGTGAGTGCTTTAAGCAAGCTTAATTGCCCAAGTGATGGCATGGTTGTGCATTGTTCACAATTTTCCAATCTTAGGACCACCATGTTGGAGTATGATGGATCTCCGACCCATGATGGAAATACCAGACCACCATAACATTTGATTGTAAGTTTGCTTAGATTTTTATGGGGCTGCAACATGTCAAGTACTTCTTTTCCTTTTGTCTTGTCTCGTGAATCATCATGTTGAGATCCCCATTCTAATACCAACACTTCTAGGTACTTCTTATCAACTAAAATAGATCCTCAGAAGTCAAGAACCACATTCTCTAATCTTGAAATGCAAAGTTCCCCAGAGAGAAATTTTAAATTTTTCAGAACTTCTATACAAGATTGTTTGTCGTTGCCCACAACAAAATTAGATAACACATGAAGACCTTTCAAATTTTTCATTCCTAGAGGCATCTCTGCTAACTTCACTCCTGTAATGTCAACGTAATAGAGATTGATCAAACTTCCAACATTAAAAGGCAACCTGATAAGTCGGGAACAATGTTTTAATATCAAACATTGCAAGTTAAATAATAAACTTGTTGATTCAGGTAAACTTTTGATCTCAGTATTAGAGAGATTGAGGTACCTTAGAAGTTTCAATTCTCTAATTGAATCTGGTAACATGGTAATATAATAACTTTCCAAAGACAATGCCCTCAATTTTTTCAGCTTTGGCAGCAAATCAAAAAGAACCATATTGCTCAAGTATCGGCTATTACCACTTTTACCAATTGGCAGAAAAGTCCTTAGGTTAGTCATTCTATGTAGAACTTCAAAATTTTCTTTTCGATCATAATTACCACAAATGTAAGAAAAATACCGAATCTTATCAAATCTTTCTGAGATTATAAAATCCTCTTCCAACTTAAAGCTTCTTTTCACTGAAATCCTCCTGGCCAGACGGTTGAAAAAGCCATGCATTCTAAATTTAGAAGCATTGCTGCTTGATGGTTGAAATATTGACCTTTTAAGTAAAGCTTGAAAATATTCAACACCCACATCTTTCAATGTTTTTGTGCCTACAGATGGTGGATGGATCAGACCATCTGCCACCCATAAAATTACAAGTTCCTTCTCCTCAAATTCATAATCCTCATGCAAAATTGCACAATAAGCAAAACACTCTTTTAAATACCAAGGAAGATGAGAGTAAGTTATTTCTAACACAGGGACAATTCTAGATTCATATAGATCATTGAATGTTCTGTCATTCAAACTGTTTTCCCACTCACTTCTGTGCTGAAAGCGTAACATGCCAGCAAGAGTACTTGCAGCCAGAGGCAAGCCTCGGATCTTTTCAACAACTTTTTCTCGAATTAGTGGTGAAGTTCGTTGTGGATTAAACCCCCTAATTCCAGATCCATGCTCCTCAAATATAGCCAAGCAGGCATCTTTTGTTAGGAGATTCAAGTTATAACATTTACTCGGGCACATTTTTACTTCAAAATCAACATTACATGTAGTAACAATTATTTTACTTCCTGCTGCTCCATCCTTGAAAGGACCAAAAAAGAAATCCCAAGCGTCAGAAGTCCGAATCCAGCAATCATCCAAGACAAACAAGCAACTTTTTCCAATTACAGCTTTTGCAAGTGCAATTCGCATTTCTTGTAATCCATAAGACCTGCAGGATGATAAAGTGATCTGCTGGAGAAGCCGCTTGTGAATTTCGTCAATAGAGATGCCAGAGGAGACATCTACCCATGCTCTGATATTGAAACCTTCCAAAGCCTTGTCGTTGTAGACCTCTTGAACTAGCCTTGTTTTGCCAATTCCTCTCATTCCAACAATGCTTATAACACTAAAATTGAAATCATTTGACTCCTCATTTAACACCATTTCAAGTATCTTTTCTTTATCCTCATCTCGACCGTAAATACGAGATTGTGTAAGTAAAGATTTAGGGTGTGGTACTTTCCGAAAAGAAATTGCTATCCCTCCATGATTCGGCGCGTTGAACAGCGGAAAGTCGAGTGTTATATCACCGTATAATTTTTCAAATCGGCGAGTGATATCTATTAACGCGGTCTGCATACGGAGATCTGGAGTCGAATCAGTAAAACAAGCAGGGATAAAGCTACGCACCTTGCCAATGCTTAAACGCCCTTTTGCCATCAGCTCACTCTCTAAAATACAAGTGACAAGCTCATCCAGTACGTCGTCCGCATTATAAGCCGAGTCCAGTAAATCGTCCAGCCAAAATTTCGAATTCTCGAGGGATTGATGCGGGTATATATAGGCGAGGTCTGCTTGAAACTTCCTCAACTTTAATATAAACATGTCCAGATGTGAAACTACCCCTTGCCAACGTGAAAGATACAGCGAAACCCTGGACTCCAGTCTGTCAAGTTTCATTAGCAAAAACTCAACTACATAGTCCACTTCCACAGCCATATGGAAATTGCAAAGACGATGACGATGAGAGAGCTTCTGAGATAGAAAGGAGAATTGAAGACTAGAGTTTTCTTGCTGGAAATTGGCACCAGATATACTGTTTTGGAGACATTGGGGTAACTTGGTCATTAAACAAAGTAGGGTCAAACTGAAATAACATGTTTTTTTACCCTTTTTACTTAACACTAACAAACTCTAGAATTCAACTCAGTCGCCGTACTCGTCCTGGCCAAGGGTCATAACGGCTTGTTTTTCTACCGCAAATTATGGCCCAATTTCGGAAGAGACCTTTTTCCTTCCAAAGAAACATGACCTATGCCCAGCTGGGCAGATACAGTTGGCTATCATGTTTTAAAACTAAATTTTATAAAGACTAAATTTTATAAACCTCTGCCCAGCTGTACATATTTTTAATATATAATTAAAATATATAAATAATATATTATTATATATTAATTTATTTTTAATTAAAAATTATTTAATTATATTATTTATATATTTAAATTATATAAAAAAAATATGTATGTATATTTTTATTTTTATTTTTTAATAACTTCCTATGTCCTCACCAATGATTTCAAATTATAACACAGAAAATAAGCCAAAATAAGCTGCTACCAGACCAACTTCTTTTGTTATTTTCTCAGCACCTTTACTCCTTTACAAATTTAGTTGTCTCTCCCTTGCACAAAAGCAGTTTCTAGAAAGAAAAGGAGTATACTTTGAAAGATGAGCCTTTCAGCTGCTCATGACTTAAAAAAATTACCATAAGGATGTGCATAATTTGATATAAATTGTATAATTAAATCGAATTATTTAAAAATTATGAATTGGTTTACTCTAGTTTAGGTTAAAAATTTTTCAAACCAATTATTTAAGTTTGGGTGATTTTCAAACTAATCAAAGTATAAATCGTAATTTTTTAAAATAATATATTTATAACTGTATTTTTTAATATATTTATAAATCGTAATCAAAGTATGAATCAAAGTATATGAAACCAATTTTTTTTTAATTGACAGAATTTTTTAATAAGTAATTAGGTATACATTTTATTTATTTCATATTTATTTTGTCTTTTTTATATGTATATTGTATAAAAAATGTTATTTATACACACTTTTGGTATATAATTTGGGTACAAAGATGAGAAGTGATCATACGATTAAGAATTATTTTATCTTTAATTTAAAATCATTTAACCACATAATGACACATATTTTGTATACTTAAATTATATGCCAAAAGTATGTACGTATAATTTTATTTTATATATATATGCCTTTCGAACCTAATATAAAGTAAATGATTTGAAAACGTTTTTTTCAGTTTGATTTTTAAAAAACTCTCAAACTATATCAAATCGAACTATACACACTCCCAGTACTAACTACCTGCTTTGTGTTGTTAGATGAAGCTGATTCGTTTGAATGACTAAGGTACAGACAAAAAATTTGACTCTTCGTTTGGATTCTATTGAATCTAGATATCATCAATAGGAGGAAAAACACTAGAGAAAGAGACATCACCGGAAGGAAGAGAAATCGATTGTCATTTGCTGGTGAAATTTGAGACCCTAGGTTGGAGGGAAAATGTCACTTTGAAAGCTTATTTTTTGAGAGTAATTGTTAGATTTTCAAATTAAAAAGAGAAATTGATGTGAACTTTTATTTTTTTAAATATTATTATTAGATAAATATTTTATATTTAATTATATCTGAAATTTTTAATGAAAATTAATTTATAGATAAGTATTTGAATTTTTTAAAATTTGATGATAAGTCTTTTAGATTTTTTGGCCTAAAAAATTTCCCGATAATTTAACGTTTGGCGGACCCTTCGCAAGCACTTCTCCGATGCATATTCAAAATCATTAGGGATGCGCATAGTTTTGTATAAATGATAAAATTGAATTGAATTATTTAAAAATTATAATTTAATTTGTTTTAATTTAAATTAAAAATATTTTAAATCATTTTTTTTATTTAAGGTGATTTTCATCCTAAATCAAATTATAAATCATTTATTTTAAAATATATATATATAATTATATTTGACAAAATTTTTTAATAAATAATTAGATATACAATTTATTTATTTCATATTCATTTTGTCATATATATATATATATATATATATATATATATATATATATATATATATATATTTATATATTTATTTATTTATATATTTATATATATATATTTATATATATATATATATATATATATATATATATATATATATATATATATATATATATATATATATTTATATATATATAGTATGAGGAATGTTATTTGTACAAACTTTTAATACGTAATTTGAATACAAATATGATATATCATCATGCGATTGAGTATTATTTTATTTTTAATTTAAAATCATCTAATCACACAATGACACATGTTTTATGTACCTAAATTATGTATCAAAAGTGTTTATATATTGTTTTATTTTATATATATTAATAAATTATTTAAAACTGTTTTTTCCAGTTTGATGTAAAAAAACTCTCAAATTGTACCAAATCGAACCATGCACACCCCTAAAAATTACACTTTTGATAATGCAACTTACCTTGACTAGTACTAGTTACCTACTTTGTGTTGTTAGACAAAGCTAATTCATTTGGACAATGAAGGTCTAGACAAAAATTTTTACTCTTCGTCTGAATTTTGTCAAATCCAGACATCATCAATCAGACGAAAAACACCAAAGGAAGAGATATTATCAAAAGGGAGAAAGATCAATCATCGTTTACTGGGAAATCGTTACTGAAATTTGAAAACCTAAGTTTTGGGAAAAATGTCACTTTTGAAACTTAATTTTAGGAAGAAATAGTTAGTTTTCCAAATTAAGGGGGTAGAGTGATATTAACTCTTATTTTTTAAATATTATTATTATATAATAATTTTTTTAATTCTATTTAAAATTTTTAATAGAAATTAAACTTATAAACAAATGATTGAATTTTTGAAAGCCGAACGATAACATTTTGAGATTTTTTGGCCTAAAAAATTTCCCAAAAATTATATGCTTGGGTGGCCTCTTCGCAAGCACTTCTCCATTGCATATTATATAATAGCTGCAGTCTCTCATGTCCATATTATTCTTTAACCGGGACAAATGGAAACCAACTCTAATTTGTTTGATCGATGATCGCATGGCCTCTATTGAAATTTGAAATGGCTTTAATTATTTTAGTGATATCACTTTGAAAGTTGAGGTCTTCATTGGGCATGCAATATAATATATAAATTAAATTTGATTTTTTTATGTTGCAGGTGATAGTCTTGAGACTCTTGACTCTTAAATATATGTAGAGCCTTCTAAGTTTATCTCTAGGGAAATTAAATTAATTACCCATTTTATCTTTTATTAAGCAAAAATGTCTATTTTTCTTATTCTTAAGCAAAAAAGCCCTACATGTTTTTTAAATTATCAAAACTACTCTTCACTACATCTATATAAATCCTCTCACTCTTACGCTCATTATATACATTTCCCATATCACTCACATACTCACTTTTACTCTCATTTTTACTCAATATCAATTATTATGGGTTTTTTCGGAAGAAAAAAGTTCATATTTCTAAATTCAAATTGAAAAAAGTCAATCTGTGAAAAAAAAAAGGTATTTATATGAATCTTAACTTAAAACTTAATTTTAATTGTTAAATCTAGTTTGCATGTCATTTAAAGGGGACATTTAGATATTTGGTAATAATTTAAGGGTTAAATGAAATGTTAGAAAAATATAGGGATAATTTGATATTACACAATGTATGAAGGATTTAAATAAAATGTTAGAAATAGATAGATGTATTTCGATACAAAACAATATATGTGAGTGTTAAATGAAATGTTAGAAAATTATAAGGAGTAAAAGAAATGTTAGAAAATTATTGGGGGTGTTTTGATATTAAACATTATAAGAAGGTTTTAAATAAAATATTAAGAATAGATAGAAGTATTTTGATACAAGATAACATATAAGGGTGGTAAAAAAATATTAGATATTTATAGGGGTTAAATAAAATGTTAAAAAATATGAGGGTATTTTAATATTAAATATTGTAAGACAGTCTTAAATGATATGTTAAGAGTAGATAGATGCATTTTGATATTAAACTTTTTTATACGGTTTTAAATGACATGTTAGAAATAGGTAGAGATATTTTGAGAAATTAGAAGTGGTATATATATATATATATGGTTATTGTAGATTCTTTTCTTATAAATGTTTAATTTTTCCCAAAAAAATTGCCATTGCAGAATTAATAATTAAAATGACTGATCATGCGTCTATTCGTTTCCAAGGAGAATGAATTCAACGTGATGACAACATAATGAAGTATGTTGGAGGATGTAAACAATTTATTAAAATTCCCTCCGAAACAACATTTGAGGGATTTATTCAACTTTTGAGTGAGCATTGCGATCTTGATCCAATCAAAAACCACCTTCAAGAATCTATGAAACCTAGAAAAATTGAGCTCAATTACCTAGTACAAATCCAAAATGATGAAGATGTCCAAGGTCTTATTGACATGTCTCAATACTTCAAATAATGTATTCTTATTTTTGTTACATGTACTTGATCAAAGGATAGGAAGAAGAAAAAGAAAAAGAAAAAGAAAAATAAATTGAAAAAGTGAAAAAAAAGAATATGATTTGAAAGACTTAATTGATTTCAGTAATGACGTATTGTATATTACAAATGAATGGGCTCGTGGAGAGAAAGATAGAGTTCTTAACTAGGGTGACTTTGAGAATAATGAGATAACTGATATTCCTCTTGGTAAGGCGGAGTCTAATGATATGTCACCTGTTACTATTGGTATAAATAGTTTGCAGGTTAAAGATCCTATTATGGGTAGTGGAAATTATTCAAGGCTATTTTTTGACAATGTCCCCATTGATCCGTTTAGATAGCTTTCTGATTTTCCTTCACAACCATCAACATCGTCAAGTGGTACAAGATTGATTCGAGAAGCTTGGTGATATTTTTCATAACAAACAACACTTGAAAGATGTTGTGGACCAATTTTCCTTAGAAAAAGGATTTCAATATAGAGTATAGAAGTTTGACATAGGGCGATGAAAGCTTAGTTGTTATGATGAAAAATGTCATTGGTATCTATCAGCCACTAAAGTCAAATCCAGTGAAGTTTTCCAAATAGGTAAAATGAATCCAACTCACACGTGTTCAGTTGATCAAATAATGCCACATCACCGACAAGCTAGGGCCCGAGCTTTAGATCAATTAATGAGGTCAAAGTTTTTATTGATTGTTCAAATTTATCAGCCTAAAGAGATAATTGTCAACATCACTGACCAATATAACATTGACATTTCATATTCATAGGCTTGACGGGCAAGAAATTGAGTTTTAAATTCACTGAAGAGCTCATCGGAAGAATCATTTATGCCCTTACCAAATTATTCCTATAATTTAAAGCATGCAAATCCGAAAAGTGTGACTGCTATTGAAACGGATGATGAACATTGATTTAAGTATTTTTTTCATGGCATTGGGATGTTTTGTTCATGCATTTAGACAATATTTTCAACCCGTTATTTGCATCGATGTTACTTTCTTTAAAGGTCGATACCTCGGTCATTTATTCCTTGTGGTAGGTCCCGATGGCAATAACTAAATATACCCAATTGTTTTTGGTGTTGGTAAAAAAGAAGATCATGACAAATGATATTGATTTCTCAGGAAGGTTAAAGAATACATCAATGAAATCTCTAAGTTGGTGATAATCTTATATCAACATCATGTTATATACTCTACAATGGCTAAAGTCTTTCCAGATTGCCATCATGGGTGTTGTTGCCATCACCTTTTGTGTAACATGCGATCAAAGTACAAATGCAACTCAAAGGTAAAATTTGTATTTCGTTTAAGATTTTATAAATTTTGATAATGAAGTTCTTATATTATTTATAACCTTGCACGTTGCATGTTTATATTGGAAAGTCACAAAATCATATATAAAAATAGATTTGGGTGATTTTCAAACTGAATCAAAGTATAAATCGTAATTTTTTAAAATAATATATTTATAACTGTATTTGACAGAATTTTTTAATAAGTAATTAGGTATACATTTTATTTATTTCATATTTATTTTGTCTTTTTTATATGTATATTGTATAAAAAATGTTATTTATACACATTTTTGGTATATAATTTGGGTACAAAGATGAGAAGTCATCATACGATTAAAAGTTATTTTATCTTTAATTTAAAATCATTCAACCACATAATGACACATATTTTGTATACTTAAATTATATACCAAAAGTATGTACGTATAATTTTATTTTATATATATATGCCTTTCGAATCTAATATAAAGTAAATGATCTAAAAACGTTTTTTTTAGTTTGATTTTAAAAAACCTCTCCGACTATATCAAATCGAACTATGCACACTCCCAGTACTAGCTACCTACTTTGTGTTGTTAGATGAAGTTGATTCGTCTGGATGACGAAGGTACAGACAAAAATTTTGACTCTTAGTTTGGATTCTATTGAATCTATACATCATCAATAAGAGAAAAAGCACCAGAGAAAAAGACATCACCAGAAGGAAGAGAAATCGGTTGTCATTTGTTAGGAAATTGTTGGTGAAATTTAAGACCCTAGGTTGGGGGAAAAATATCACTTTGAAAACTTATTTTTTGAGAGAAATGGTTAGTTTTTTAAATTTTTTTTATTTTTTTAAATATTATTATTAGATAAATATTTTATATTTAATCATATTTAAAAATTTTTATAAAAATTAATTTATAAATAGGTATTTAAATTTTTTAAAATTTGATGGTAAGTCTTATAGATTTTTTGGCCTAAAAAATTTCCCAATAATTAAACATTTGGGTTGACCCTTCGCAAGCACTTCTCCGTTGCATATTATATAATCGCTATAGTCTCTCATGTCCATATTATTATTTAATGGGGACAAATGGAGACCAACTCAAACTTGCTTGTTCGATGCATCTCATGGCAGCCATTGAAATTTGAAATGGCTTTAATTATTTTAGTGATATCACTTTGAAAGTTGAGTTCTTCTTTGGGCATGCAATATAATATATAAATTATATTTAATTTTTTTTATGTTGCAGGTGATAGTCTTGAGACTCTTGGACTCTTGAATATGTGTAGAGCCTTTTAAGTTTAGGCATCACTCAAGTAGGTTTGGTTTTATTTTACAATGTCTTTATTAATATTTTATTTTAAATTGAATATATGCAAAAAATTGTCCATTTGTCTTTTTATGTTTTCTATATTCTAAAAGTGATTAAATATTTAGTGATGTTTTATATGTGAATAACTATTACTTTTATATACAAAGAATAGCGTGCACTCAATCAAGTCTGAATAGTATTTAACTAAAGTTCAATTCGATTATTTTAAGAGAAGCTTGATCTCTTCAAACTGGTGAGATTTTCATTTGCGTTCGAGTTTTAAACAAGTTTGGTTGGCTTAAACTTGGTCAAATTACATTTTTTACTCTTTAATTATTAAATTATTCTTTTAATCTTATAATTTACATATTTATTAATTACCTTCTACATTACAAACATAAATAAGACTTTAATGGTTTAAGTGTCATAATTTAAACTTTTGTGGGCTTATTGATATTTTATTCAAACTAACCCATGAGATCATGAGTTTATCAAGTAGACCATCTTCAAGCTCGAGCTCAGCTCAAAAGCCAAACTTGAGTGGCTCAAGCTCAAACTCGGCTTGTTTAGGCTCAATTTATACTCATGATTCACATATATAACTTTGTATAAAATATTTCGCATAAACTCTTTATAAGTAGGGGTGATGCAACACCCCTCTCTATAAATGTTGTCTTTTAGAGAAAAGTATTACTAATGTTAACTATGAGGGCATTCATTTTTATGAAAGTGAAGTGTATACGAATAAATAAATTGAATCACAAAGTGAAATGTAACATGGAAATGTAATAACTTTCCAAAGATAATGCCTTTAATGTTTTCAGCTCTAAGAGCAAAAAAAAAAGAACCATGCTACTCAAGTATCGACACCACTTTTAACAATTGGCCAAAGAGTTTTTAGGCGATTCATTCTTTATAGAACTTCAAATTTGTCCTTACGATCATAATTACCACAAATGTAAGAAAAATACCGAATAACAATTGGCAATGGCTTCATTGGTTCACTGCAAACATAAAAATTCATTTTAAAGAAAATTTAGAATTAAAATGGATTCAATAGTCTGAGTGTGTAAAGTGAAAATGACATATTTGTCATTTTATATGGACATACTTTGTTTGATGACCCCAAACCCTTTCTTTGGGGTGAAAAAGGTGGAATTTTATTTCAGTCAAATTTTAGATTTAGTCATCACTCCTACAATTTTTCAATAAAATTGATCTTGAAATGTCCCATTGCTCTTTTCAAATACGGTGCGAGGTGTTGACGTGATTCATTTCCACGACCCTATTTGCCCCACGTATTACATCCATTTGGGAGACTTGATCTCTGTGTTTTTTGGTTTTAGAGAGAAGTAGAAAACTCATATCTTTTTCATGTGTGTGAACGAAAAAATTATTATTATTATTATTATTATTGGGAAGAGACCGTTTTTGGACAATTTATACATATCCAACTACCCTCCAACTCCCTTCTAATAACTGCCCTTGGCAGTTAAATTAAATCGAATCAAGTTAATCTGTCATGGGTGGACCTAGACCCATTATCTCTCACTCACACATGATAGAAGACTCAAACCAAATACTTACCCACAAAAATCTCATACGGTCATACGTTTCATACTTACAAATATGTCGTGTGATCTCATGAGCAACTAGCACTTGAAAGCTAAATACTATGCATCTATTAGGAATAACATAGTTGTTTCAATCCAAATAAAAACAAAATAAAGTTTTAGATTCGTAGCACCCTAAACTTACTTGATAACACTGACTCCTTTTAATCTTTTATTTATAATTGTGTTATTTTCCTATGTATCCATGATCAAGTTCATTCTTTCATATGAGTGACATCATCGATTGATCAATAGACACATGTAATATATATAAAAGTCTTCCTCTTATACTCGAAATTCACAATTTAAACTTAATTTTTTTTTGTTATGTTCCATAAACCGAATCATGTGTGGCCATAGGTGTCAATCTAAGATAGCAACACTAAGAGTAAACATTGAGCAACAGTAAAGAGTCAAAGGTAGCAATATGAGGTAATCCTCATACAGTCTTACACAGTGAGGGAGAAAGGATTAATTCTCTCACTACTCTAACTGGTTGTCTTACTTGTACACACATGGTATGAACCATGTGCTACAATGTGTATTTTCTCAAATGTCATTCATAACACTGCACAAATCTTAGTTCAATTGCTATATCGAGCGTCTAACCTAAGTTCTTAATCATCTTCACATCTACAGGTATGTATCCATATTAAAAGCTCACATCTAACATTCATAAGTTATTTGGTATGAGGAATCCAAATTGATCATTTTCAAATGTATCTATCCATGACTTCATCTTAATCACTCATCAAAGCGATATTTTAACTTCAATAAATCTTTTCTTGAGAAATTTGTCTCCCATTGGCGTGCTCTCTCAGTATTACTTTTTTCAAGAATAATGTCTCATCTTTGCATGCTCTCTTAGTGTCAAAGGCGATTGCTCGTATGAGTGAGCTAATCTCTAACTTGTATAACATTATAAGCTTGTTAAGCTAAAAACGATGTGTATGCAATGAAAACCCAAGAATTTCATACGCAAGTTAAAACATAAAATGAATTTAAATTTATGGTTTCCGATGTGCTTAACATAGCTTCCACGCTTTGGAAACAGTTTTCACATTCCCAAACGCATCAGAAAACATTGTTTACACATCGTCATAAGCTAAAATAAGGGTCTACATACCTTCATGAGTTCACTTAACGTTGCACGTGCTTTCACAAATCGAAATAAAGTCTGCATGTGGCTTCATGTGCCAAAATTGAGCAACACGTGTCATTGGTCAATCTTTGATCGTTGACTGATCAACTGACCTGAGTGGCATTGACTAGCTCCAGCTAACCCATTTGACTATAAAAGTTTACCAGTTGACCAACAGGTAGACAACCAGGTTTTTTCAACCTAATTTTGACCAAATTCTACACAATAAACCCTAGAATTTTGTTCGTCAAATCGGTCATCTTCCGACAATTTTCCAATGATAAAACACTAGTCGTAGGTTTTTCTTGTACCAACGACAACCTCTAACTTCACTGGATTTCGACGATACGGTGACTTGAAGAACACATCATTGGTCACAATTTTTGGCTTGATTTTTGTCAAATTCGATGTAATTGGAGTCAATTTTTATTTTAATGCATGCAATATAATTCCATACAATCATCCAATATGTTTCCCATCACCAATTTCATGCAATTTGGCCGGACTTAATTTGTGCTGAAAATTCAAATTATAATAAAAAATTCTAATTCTAATTTCTGCAGAATACATAATTCAATTCACAGAACACATGACATATTCGCAACCTACGCTCTGATACTAACGTTTGAAATAATTAAACATGTCCAATCAATATTTTGTGAATTATAGTAAATAGAAATTTGAGTACCCGGATTCAAATTTTCGATGAAGCCATTCAAATACAATGCGAGGTGGTTACGTGAGTCATTTCGTCGACCCAATTTGCTCCACGTACTACATTTATTTGGGAGACTTGATCTCTGTGTTTTTTGGTTTTAGAGAGAAGTAGAAAACTAATATCTTTTTCATGTGCGTAAATGGAAAAATTATTATTATTATTGTTGGGAGGAGACAGTTTTTGGACAATTAATAAGTGTTTAACTCCCTTCTAATAACTGCTCTTAGCAGTTAAATTAAACCAAATCAGGTCAACCCGTCATGGGTGGACTTAGACCCAATAGTGAAAATTGGAATTCGATTGGACTAAGATTTGTTTAGAATTATGTTAATGATATATATTCAAGTTATGTTCCTTCTATTAATTATTCTCCCCATTTATTTTTTTATGAGCACATACTAGTAGCTTTGGAAGGGGAGAATGATGCCCACAATCTTTTAGATGTTTTAGGACAAAATGACATCTAGTGGACAATGTTGTTTTGGGAACCTTACTTATAATTCTTTTGGTAATGACCTCAAAGGCTGAACTCTTCTAGTGTGCAAAAAACGTTAATCTTTGTGTACAGTTCTGAGCCTTCAAGTGTCTAGTTATTGTTATTCAGTTGTTTTGTGAGAGGAGGTTTCATGAAATTATTAATGTACATTGTTGTTGGACTTGTTTATCAATTTGCTTTCGGTCGGGCTATTCAAGTTAATACCTACCCTAATCATCACTTCATCATTAGCCTATCGGCTTATGCCTCAAGGTAGCTCTTATGGTCTTACTATTAGAAGTTTTACAAGTGGAGATTAAGATCCTGGTTTACTGATGGACTCCTTGCTTTGATGCGATTTTATATTTTCCATCTAGTGGCATCTCATAATAATTTAATATTGTACTGCAAATTTGTTGGGCTCCTCCTTGGTCTATGAGGTCACTCTCTTGAGCGAAACAAACAAATACAGAGACGACAACCCTGCTCTGATGCGATAATGAGGGCTTTAAGGATTCAACAAGAGTAATAATGATCCTCATTTCTTTTTCCATTGTCCGAGCTTGCATGTTAGTAGTTAACTACTGAATACGACACCAGGAATAATGGTATGAGCCTAAGAAGACTTTTGTTAAGATACCGTTTTTTTTAAGAAGGGCCGTGACATTTTCACTAGAACCAAAATCTCAAAATATTACATGGAGTTCTTCACTTTCTTGTTGCAGCTTGCATTTTATACATTTCTTTTTTATATTTCATCTCCCATATATTGCTTACATGGCCAATTATTACAAAATAATATTGATGTTACTGTCTTTTTCTTTAATGTTTGTGTATGTTGACATTACAATATAATACTGTTTATTTTTAGGGTAAAAATGCTGAGAGGAAGCCCGGGTGTGTTTATTTAGACATATTTCTTCACAATCTTGTTTGAGGCAGTAACTACCAGTGGAATGGGTGATAGTGATCAGTGATCACCATAATGGGAGCACCTAAGGTACTTGATGATTTATTCTAGCTTGTCGTTAGTAGGCCTATTCCTCATCATGAAATATAGGTTATTTTATATTGAACAATGCTATATGCATCCATGATATGTTATCATGTGATTAAATGACTCAAAATTGGGTATACATAGTTTAATTATTTTATATTAGCATGCAACATTGCTGGCTGCATAAAGTAGAATAACTTTAATTTTCTCTTTATGTTTTGATGAATCATGATTTCTAAGAAAAATTGAATATGTGAGATAGGAATGCTGAATGGTAGAATTCATGAGAACTGGTCATGTCTGTTGTATGTCCCCTGACAATAGCATTGGCCAGAAGAGAGCCAACAGAGAGGGATAATTGTTGAGATGTTGAACCAGAAGATAGAATTCAAATTTAGAAGTAATTTGGCTGAACTGAAAGGAAGAAGAAAAATTGAAGATCAGATTTTTCAGAAGAACATAGACCATGAAAGAAACTGATGATTACCCTCATTCAATGATGAAGGATTTTTATACATATATATATATATATATTTTATATGATACAAGCTTTTACACCATGCTTTAATAAATGTCAGTCATACTTAATATAGTAAAAAGCTTCCAAAATATCCTTTAAAGCAGGATCATCATACATTTTAAACAAAACACAACTGATTTTTAACTATTACAGCTGACTTGGATTATTTAACAAAAAAATACGAACAAGCTCAACTTGCTAACACTCCTCCTTTGAGCTGTTTGGCACAAATCCAAGTCTCATTCTAAGTAACTCAAATTGAGTTTTAGGAAGTGCTTTAGTCATGATATCGGCTAATTGTTCTTTAGAGCTGCAATGCATCAAAGTTATTTCCTAAAGTTTCACAGCCTCTCGGATTACGTGATATTGGACATTGATGTGTTTTGTTCTTCCGTGAAGAACTAGATTTTTTGTGATAGCAATGGCTGCCTTGCTGTCTACATATATGGTGACACATCTTTGTTGATCTTGATTTAAATCAGTAAGTAATTTCATCAACCATTTGGCCTGGTTTGTTGCACTACAAGCTGCTACATATTCTGCCTCAGCAGAAAATTGAACAATGACATCTTGTTTCTTTGAATTCCATCAAAACACAACACTTCCAAAAGAGAAACAATAGCTTGAAGTACTCTTAAAGTCCTTCAAGCTTCCAGTCCAATCACTGTCCGAGTATCCCAACAGATTACTGCTTTCTTGTGTTGAATACCAGAGGCCAAAATTTTTAGTTCCCTTTATGTATCTGAGAATTCTTTTGGCAGCACACATGTGATTTTTTCTAGGTGATTACATGAACCTTGACAGAAAAGATGTGGGAAACATGATATTTGGCTTGGAAGAGCATAGGTATAACAAAGAACCAATTAGGCTTCTATATACAGTAGCTTCAATTTTCATATTTGATTTAGCTTCTTTGAATTTTTCATTCACCACCAAAGTAGAGACAGGTTTACAATGCTCCATGTGAAACTTTTTAAGAAGATCATGCACATATTTTCTTTATGAAATGAAAATACCATTTATTTTCTGATCTATCTCCATACCTAAAAAATATTTCATTTTACCCAAGTCAGTCATGTCAAACTCCCTTTTCATGCATTCAGTAAATTTCGCTACTGAACTTAAGTCTCCTCTTGTCACTAGGAGGTCATCAACATACAATAAAACAACCAATACCAAGTGATTCCTTTTTTTCATCACATATAGGGTGGATTCATTCAAGCTACACTCAAATCCTTGATCCAGCAAATAGGAATAAATTTTGCAATACCAAGCCTTGGGGGCTTGCTTAAGGCCATAAAAGGCCTTATGTAATTTGTATACTTTTCCTTCCTGACCTAGTATTTTAAAGCCATCAGGTTGTTCAACAAAGATGTCTTCATTTAGAACCACATTTAGGAATGCTGATTTAATGTCCAAGTGATAGATTTTCCATTTCATATTTGTAGCCAAAGCAATTAACATTTTAATTGTATCATACCTGGCCACAGGTGCAAATGTATCAAAGAAATCTATCCCAAGTTGTTAAAGATATCCTTTTATAACTAATCTAGCTTTAAGTTTGTTTATGGAACCATTTGGATTGTACTTGGTTCTATAAATCCATTTTACTCCTATAACATTATGATTTTCAGGTCTATCAACCAAGCTCCAAGTTGCATTCTTGTTAATCATTTCTAGTTCTGATTCCATGGCTGTTTTCCACCCTTCTTGACTCACTGCATCATCAAAACAGGTAGGTTCAGTGATAACACCATTAATTGTTATTATTTTGATTTATAATTCCCTTATGTTGTGTGAAAATTTAATTCAATCTAATGGAATTACTTATCTTTTTGCATTTAGGAAGCTTTGAATATTTTTAGAATAAGTTGGGCCAAAAAGATGAAAAAACTGGAGCAGACCTATAAATCTAGAAATTTCGTGATGTTAACTAGGTGTGGGCATGTGAAAGACGAAAACAGAATGCGAAAATAAAATCTGGACGTCCAGATCAGCTGCAAGGGTCCATTAAGTATCAAGATTTGCTTCCTAGAAAATGGATAATTTTTGGCTGGAAAAGAGGATTAATTGAGATAGATAAGGAAGGATATTTTTGGAGTAAGGATATATATCTTTTCCTTTCTTTTTGGAAAGATATGTATCACTTTGCTTGGTTGGATTAGGAGATTAGGATTGATTTCAATTTCCAAATTTTTAGTAGGAAGATAATATATATACTTTTATTTTTATTAGAGAATTATTCACCATTGTAATTAGAGAATTAGAGAGCAAAACATGGTTTACAATGGCTGAATAATTTCTCTTGCTTGAAGGGATCTGAAACCAAGGAACTACAATGATTGTGAGATTTAATTTTGTTCTTTAATGCATCTTTTTAATTGTTTGAGTATTGATTATCTTTCTGAATTATTTTTCATGATTGTGTTGGTTGATTTCTAAAGCACGCGATTAGTTTATCAATTAATATAATCTACGACTAGTTTAGATGTTGAATCCGTAATTGTTCAATCCATCTAATCGAAGTAGCAACTAAGTTTATCGTTTGCTGCGTCAGAAACTATAAATCCTAGGAAAATAATTAACTAGATTAAATGCAACGTCGTACGCTTGTGTTGTCTTGCTTCGTTGGCCTTTCTAATTCGTAATGCTATTGCTTAATTAAATTCGAGATCGTATCCGAATTATTAATCAATAAGGGTTAATTAGAATACATATTTTTAGTTAACTAATTGTAAGGAATGACGGGTTAATTTAATACCACAACGAATATTTGAATAATTAATTTGATATTTTCTTTCGATGATCAATCGTAGTTCCAATGGTGGATGTGACCGAAGACCAAGGTTTGTTAAATTGATTTATTCCTTTTAGATTATTTTACTGAATTTTTATTTATTGTTTTTTATTATAATTTGCATTCACTTCAAAACCCCCCCTTTATTTCTTTGTTTCGATTTATTTGTAACGACATACTAATCAAAGCTCTTCGAGGAACGATCTCTACTTTCCTTTACTACATTTTTGTTGTAGTAATTCAGGATTTTAATTTGGGTGTCAACGACAGCACGTACCCATTCAGCAACTGCCACATTGCACCTACTATAAACTTCATTTAAAGATCTCTATCTAGTTGCAGGAATTTCTTTTTCATCACTTGAGAAAAATTCAATTGGTGCAAAATTCCCTCATCCTTGCAGAAGGAATTAAATTCTTTAGAAGTGTACTTTGATCCATTGTCAGACCTGAGTACCTTCAACTTGCAATCTGATTGTTTTTCAACCTCTGCTTTTAACACTTTGAATTTACTTAAAACTTCAGATTTTTGCTTCAGAAAGTAAATCCAGGTGAGCCTTGAATAGTCATCTATGAAAATCAGAAAATACCTATTTCCATTCAAAGAAGGGGTGCTCATAGGGCCACACAAGTCTGAGTGAACTAGCTGAAGTTTTTTAGAGGCTTTAGAGGTGTTGCTTGAGAAAGGAAGTTTGGTTTGTTTTCCTAGCTGACAAACTTCACAAATTTTGTCACATTCACTCATAGCAGGTAAATTTTGAACTATATGTTGAGAATGCATCTTACTCAATGTAGTGTAATTAAAATGGCTAAGTCTTTTGGGCCAAAGAGTGGAATTCACTTCATTGAGTTGATAAGCATTATAGCCAGTATGTCTCCAATTAATGCTAAAGTTTTTATCATGCATTTCTACAATCATTAATCTATTTCCTTCAGGATCAACTATAACACATGCTTTATTTTCAAAATGCAATGCATAACCCTTCTCTAACATTTGAGCAACACTTAATAAGTTATGATTGATTTGAGGAACATAAAGAACATCATTGATCACCTTAATGCTGTTGGAGACTCAATGAGGACTGCACCTTTTCCTTTTACATATAGCAGTTCACCATTTCCGATCTTCGCTTTGGACGTGTAAGTGCAGTCAAGCTTCACCAATAGATCGTTGTCATATGTCATATGATTTGAACATTGCCCCTCCAGGACCAACGAGTTTTCTAAAGTTGTACCACAACAACATAGAACTATTATGAGATGAAGCTGGAAGAAAAAAGGTAAAACCAAAGCAAATTAACAAGAGAAGGCTGAATTATACTCAAATATCTGGATGTCGTCCTGCTAGGTAAGTGGCAGTTTAATTTCAACAAGTATTTTTGTCTCGACACAGACAAGGATGTGTTCACAACCATACTAATAACTTATACGGTCAAAACTAAAAAAGTATGAAGGTGTGGGACAATGTGCTTACGTTAGGAAGGGAAATTTTGTGCCTCTGCAATCACAACCTCCTTTCAGTAAAGAAAAATCTAGTGCCTTATCAATCACATAAAGCCTCATTTAGTATATATGTGAATTCAAACACATAAAGGTATTCAATCGTCATACCTCAAAGAAGTTCACAAAATTACCTTTCATACACCTCATTTCAAAGGGAATTAATGCAAACCCAACTGTATAAATAAAAAAATAATATAAAATTAGTTGTTATTCATACACAAGGCATCATAGTACTGAGCCAAATGAAATGAAACAAGAAGAAATTATCAGTAATTTGAGGAAGCCTAGGTACGTTAGTCTAGATCAATTATGTTATCTGGGCTTCCTGTCATTAATTTTTTTCCCAAAAAATAAAACAACACAGCATTATAACGTAAGTTTTCACATGAACATTCAAAGAAAAAGACAGGAATTAACTTCTCAAAATTTCACAAAGCATTGCAATCAAAATTTCAAACCATATAGGAGTACCGCTTTTTGATTTTAGAGGAAAGATGTATATATGGAAAATACACATACACTGTTTTAATACCTTGCAATTTATAAATTTGAGGTCATTACCTGAAAGAATTAAAAGTTGTACTCCATATGTGTGGTTACCAAAAAGACATCATCCACTAGATGTTACTTCCCAAAAGTAATAGATGCAAGCGAAATCCTGAAGAAGAAAAATTTATGAGACATTCTATAGAAGGAATAAGTGAACTCATGAAGGAAATGAACCTCATTTAAAACATGAGACAAAATTGACATATCAATCTACCAATATGAAGCTGTATAGAAAGTTTTTAGCTCATTCAGAATGTAACAACACTTTTTCTTTTTGGTGGAATATGAACACTTATTTACATTCAGTTTAGGCTAGAAAAAGGGCCATTCATTTTGTGCAGAGAAAATAGAAAATTAGTAACAACAACAATTAGAGAAGTTAAGCAGAAAAGAAATTGAAGACACAATACATAAAGTCTTACTGTCTTAGCAATAATATGCTTTCGTAAGGATGGGCAAGAAAGCACCAGAAACAAGACTTTTTGGTACATACTTTGATTCATAAAAAAGTTGTTGTTCAAATATTTCTTTGTAGTACCTTTCACCAACTACAGCCTATATAAAGATCAATCAGGCAAAGTGGCTAACTTCCGGAACAGAGATGAAAGCAGCGCCTGGGAGAATGCCTTCCAGAACAGAGATGAAAGCAATGCAATGCAGCAAAGCCTGTGAACTGGTACTGCGATGTTCTAACAGATATAACATATTATTCCTCAGAGATCTGGATAGCAAGATAATATACACTTTTATTACCTGACCTCAAATGTGTTTGGCATCCTATCCTGATAGTTCATAATATTGGAACTCAGCTTCTCAAACCATCTGTATGCCATCTATGGTACAGTTGGAAAAAAAAAAATCAAAATTACAATGAAAAATTTAAATGAACAAGATATTAAAAATATATCACTAATTATCTACCCCTAGCAGCATCTTCTTGACAATTCAATATATCAAATATCACCCTGTAAAATTACCTTAATAAACCACATGAAAAACAAAATATAAAAAAAAAATTATTGACACTTTCAACTGAAGTACAGCAAACTAATTAAATGACTAAAACGATCCAAATTTAAGCTGCAATATTTTATTCAGTTCAAATAATTTATGCTGCCAAGTATATTTGCTAAATACACAATACAGCCTACCATCCAGGTATCGGCACTGATAGATTGCATTGGGGAGTTGACCTTGTATCCTGCACGTATCACATAAGTCAAACTCTGTTACCATAAAAAATTGCGTCAATCATTGCTGCTAAAGTAGCTATATGGTTTATGTGTGAAAAACTAACATACCAAGAAGATAATGATCTTACTATGTATCGTAGATGAATTCATAATCTACTCTAACACGAGGAATGTCAGCAATCTTAGGCCACTCTTGTCCTTTATTCCTTCTGCACTGCTTTTTCAGCAAAGGACAATTATAAATATACAATTGCAGAAGTGAGGATGGCAAACTTTTCGGAAAGGATGACAACTCCGGGCAATCACTAATGGAAAGTTCTTGAAGTGACCTAAGGGTCTCAAAACCCCTAGATGATAAATATTTTAATTTCGGGAATCTTCTAACTGTCAGCTGAGTTAGAGAGGTCGGAAGCACCATATTCATTTCCTCTATTGGGAAAGAAATTACATCTGGGCATCCCCTAATCTCGAGGCTTCTTAGATGGGTGAGATTATGAAGACCCCACTCAAATAGTGACTTAAACAGATTGGCATCAGCAATTGAAAGTGAGGTTAGGTTGGTAGGAAAGCCTTCCATGGGAATGGACATAATACCTGGGCACTGCCATATTACTAATTGTTGAAGGCAGCTGAGATTGTGCAGGCCAATGGGTAGAGCTTCAAGTTTGTTACACCTCTCGATTGATAACACAGTTGAGTTGGTGTCGGGAAACCCTTCTGCAGGAAAGGAGACAAGACTCGGACAATCTTGTACATACATTGTATGGAGACTATTCAGATTACATATACCCTCAGGTATGAATTCAAGATTTTTGCAGTTCTTGATCTGGATAAACCCAACAAACATGCCTTTATCGAAGCTCTTTGCTATGGACTTTAACTTTGGACAATCAGCAATGTCCAGGTGTTTAAGTGCCTTAGGTAACAACCCCTCTGTTGACAAGATGATAAGCTCTGAGCAACCAGAAATCTCCAAGTGTTCAAGTGTTGCAGGTAACTGGTGTTGCAATAATTGGAGCTTCAAGCAATCCCGAATATCAAGGTGTTTCAGGAAAACAAATAATTGGTCCCTTGATGATAAGCAAGTGAGAGATGGACATTGGGAGACATACAAATACTTGAGAAGATTTGTCCTAACATTTCTATCATCCTCCTTGTGCACCAATGACATAGAAGAGGAGCAAGTGTAATTTTTATCATCCAACAACCCCTGCAATTTCTTACAATTTATCAAGGAAAGTTGTTTTAGAAACGGGGGTAGGTGACCTCTTGCAAGGAATGTTAGAGAGTGACAATCCTCAATTTGCAAGTTTTCCACGTGTACATCATTATTACTCATTCCCTCAAAAATGAATTTTAGAGAACTGCAAGTTCTAATCTTAAGTACACTCAAAGCAGAAAGAAAACTTGCTTCTGGAAATGAAACAAGGCTGTTACAATTTTCAATAGACAGTTCTGCGAGGGAAGTAAGGCTATGAAACCTTTCTGGTAGCTTCTGAAGACAAATGCTATTCAACCATGAATTTATGAGCCATTCACAGTTGACAATCTTTAGATGTTCTACTTTCTGAGACCCTTGAAGAAACCAGTTCTTAGTTTCTGAAATATTTGAAAGTGTCATAGACTTTAGTGACTTAAAGTCACCTGGACTACAAGCCACCATTCTTTTGCATCCAACTACTTCTAGTTCGTGGAGCGTGTGAAGGCTTGAGATTGAAACTACCAAGTGTCGACATTCATGAATCAAAAGTTTTTTCAATGAAGGGAGATGGTTGAACGAAACTACCAGCCGCTTGCACTCACGAATAACAAGCTTCTCTAATGAAGAAAGATGGCCAGGTAACTGGCCATAGAGCTTTGGGCAATCTAAGATGGAAAGCTCTTGCAAGCAAGTAAATACATTGACATGCTCGTTTTCTTTGATATGGTCCCAATACTCCCATTCTTGCAAATCCTCAAAACAAAGAGTCTCCAAAGATGGAAACAGTCTTGAGCAATTTTCCCCATAAATTTCCAAACCAATTCTCTTTATTCCACCCATGCCTTTGATGGTGAGTGCTTTAAGCAAGCTTAATTGCCCAAGTGATGGCATGGTTGTGCATTGTTCACAATTTTCCAATCTTAGGACCACCATGTTGGAGTATGATGGATCTCCGACCCAAGATGGAAATACCAGACCACCATAACATTTGATTGTCAGTTTGCTTAGATTTTTATGGGGCTGCAACATGTCAAGGACTTCTTTTTCTTTTGTCTTGTCTTGTGAATCATCATGTTGAGAACCCCATTCTAATACCAACACTTCTAGGTACTTCTTATCAGCTAAAATAGATCCTCGGAAGTCAAGAACTACATTCTCTAATCTTGAAATGCAAAGTTCCCCAGAGAGAAATTTTAAATTTTTCAGAACTTCTATACAAGATTGTTTGTCTTTGCCCACAACAAAATTAGATAACACATGAAGACCTTTCAAATTTTCCATTCCTAGAGGAATGTTTGCTAACTTCACTCCTGTAATGTCAAGGTAATAGAGATTGATCAAACTTCCAACGTTAGAAGACAACCTGATAAGTCGGGAACAATGTTTTAATATCAAACATTGCAAGTTAAATAATAAACTTGTTGATTCAGGTAAACTTTTGATCTCAGTATTAGAAAGATTGAGGTACCGTAGAAGTTTCAAATCTCCAATTGAATCTGGTAACGTGGTAATATAATAACTTTCCAAAGATAATGCCCTCAATTTTTTCAGCTTTGGTAGCAAATCAAAAAGAACCATATTACTCAAGTATCGACTATTACCACTTTTAACAATTGGCAGAAAGGTCCTTAGGTGAGTCATTCTATGTAGAACTTCAAAATTTTCCTTTCGATCATAATTACCACAAATGTAAGAAAAATACCGAATCTTATCAAATCTTTCTGAGATTAAAAAATCCTCTTCCAACTTAAAACTTCTTTTCACTGAAATCCTCCTGGCCAGACGGTTGAAAAAGCCATGCATTCTAAATTTAGAAGCATTGCTGCTTGATGGTTGAAATATTGACCTTTTAAGTAAAGCTTGAAAATATTCAACACCCACATCTTTCAATGTTTTTGTGCCTACAGATGGTGGATGGATCAGACCATCTGCCACCCATAAAATTACAAGTTCCTTCTCCTCAAATTCATAATCCTCATGTAAAATTGCACAGTAAGCAAAACACTCTTTTAAATACGAAGGAAGACGAGAGTAAGTTATTTCTAACACAGGGACAATTCTAGATTCATATAAATCATTGAATGTTCTGTCATTCAATCTGTTTTCCCACTCACTTCTGTCCTCAAAGCGTAACATGCCACCAAGAGTACTTGCAGCCAGAGGCAAGCCTCGGATCTTTTCAACAACTTTTTCTCGAATTAGTGGTGAAGTTCGTTGTGGATTAATGCCCCCAATTTCAGATGCATGCTCCTCAAATATAGCCAAGCAGGCATCTTTTGTTAGGAGATTCAAGTTATAACATTTACTCGGGCGCATTGCTACTTCAAAATCAACATTACATGCAGTAACAATTATTTTACTTCCTGCTGCTCCATCCTTGAAAGGACCAAAAAAGAAATCCCAAGCGTCAGAAGTCCCAATCCAGAAATCATCCAAGACAAACAAGCATTTTTTTCCAATTACAGCTTTTGCCAGTGCAATTCGCATTTCTTGTAATCCATAAGACGTGCAGGATGATAAAGTGATCTGCTGGAGAAGCCGCTTGTGAATTTCGTCAATTGTGATGCCAGAGGAGACATTTACCCATGCTGTGATGTTGAAACCTTCCAAAGCCTTGTCGTTGTAGACCTCTTGAAATCATTTGACTCCTCATTTAACACCATTTCAAGTATCTTTTCTTTATCCTCATCTCGGCCGTAAATACTAGACTGTGTAAGCAAAGATGTAGGGAGTGGTATTTTCTCAACAGCAATTGATGTCTCTTCATGAATCGGCCAGTAAAACGGCTTAAAGTTGAGTGATAAAACTTCGGATAACTTTTCAAATCGGCGAGTGATATCTATTAACTTGGTCACCATGTGGAGATTTGGAGTCGAATCAGTAAAACAAGCAGGGATAAAGCTACGCACCTTGCTAATGCTAAAACACCCTTTGGCCATCAGCTCACTCTCTAAAATACAAGTGGCAAGCTCATCCAGTACGTCATCCACATTATAGGCCAAGTCCAGTAAATCGTCCAGGCAAAAGTTCAGGTCCCCGTAGGATTGACACGTCTCCATATCGACGAGGACTGCTTCAATCTGCCTGTCCAGATGTGAAGCTACCCCCTGCCAACGTGAAAGATACAGGAAATCCCTGGACACCAGTCTGTCAATTATCCCTCGCAAAACACCAGTTAAACGGTACTCTTCCACGGCCATATGGAAATTGGAAAGACGACGACGATGAGAAAGACGATGAGAGAGCATCTGAAATGGAAAGGAGATTTGAAGACTGGAGTTCTCTAGCTGGAAATTGGCACCAGACACACTCCTTTGGAGACGTTGGGGTAAATTAGTCATTAAACAAAGTAGGGTCAAACTGAAATAACGATTTTTTACCCTTTTTACTTTAAATCTAATATAAAGTAAATGATTTGAAAACGTTGTTTTTTTCAGTTTGATTGCAAAAAAAACTCTCAAACCATCTCAAATCGAACTATGCACACTCCCAATACTAGTTACATGTTTTGTGTTATTAGATAAAGCTGATTCGTCTGTATAATGAAGGTATAAACAAAAATTTTGACTCTTCGTTTGGATTCTATTGAATCTACGCATCATCAATAAGAGGAAAAGCACCAGAAAAAAAGACATCACTCGGAGTGAGAGAAATCGGTTGTCATTTGTTGGGAAATTGCTGGTGAAATTTGAGATCCTAGGTTGGGGGGAAAATGCCACTTTGAAAACTTATTTTTTAAGAGATATTATTAATTTTTTAAATTAAGGAGATAAATTGATATAAACTTCTATTTTTCTAAATATTATTATTAGATAAATATTTTATATTTAATCATATTTAAAATATTTAACGAAAATTAATTTATAAATAATTATTTGAATTTTTTAAAGTTGGATGGTAAGTCTTTTGGATTTTTTGAACAAAAAAATTTCCCAGTAATTAAACGTTTGGGTGGACCCTTCGCAAGCACTTCTCCGTTGCATATTATATAATGGCTACAGTCTCTCATCATGTCCATATTATTATTTAATGGGGACAAATGGAAACCAACTCAAACTTGCTTGTTCGAGGCATCTCATGGCAGCCATTGAAATTTGAAATGGCTTAATTATTTTACTGATATCACTTTGAAAGTTGAGTTCTTCTTTGGGCATGCAATATAATATATAAATTATATTTAATTTTTTTATGTTGCAGGTGATGGTCTCGAGACTCTTGGACTCTTAAATATGTGTAGAGTCTTTTAAATTTATCTTTATATGTGAAAAGAGGCATCACTCAAGTGGGTTTGATTTTATTTTACAATGTCTTTATTAATATTTTATTTTAAATTGAATATATGCAGAAAATTGTCCATTTGTCTTTTTTTTTTTTTTTATGTTTTCTATATCCTAAAAATGATTAAATATTTAATGATGTTTTATATGTGAATAACTATTACTATTTATATACAAAGAATAGCTTGTACTCAATCAAGTCTGAATAGTATTTAACTAAAGTTCAATTCAATTATTTTAAGGGAAGCTTGAGCTCTTCAAATTGGTGAGATTTTCATTTACGTTTGAGTTTTAAACAAGTTTGGTTGGTTTAAACTTGGTCAAATTATATTTTTTACTCTTTAATTATTAAATTATTCTTTTAATATTATAATTTACATATTTATTAATTACCCTCTACATTACAAACATAAATAAGATTTTAAGGGTTTAAGTGTCATAATTTAAACTTTTTTTGGCTTATTAATATTTTATTCAAACTGAGCCATGAGCTCATGAGTTAATTAAGTCGACCATGTTTAAGCTCAAGCTCAGTTCAAAAGCCAAACTTGAGTGGCTCGAGCTCAAACTCGACTTGTTTAGCCTCAGTTTACACTCATGATTCACATATATATCTTTGTATGAAATATTTCGCATAAACTCTTTATAAGTAAAGGTAGTACAACACCCTTCTATAAAAGTATTGTCCTTCAAAGAGAGGTATTACTAATGTTAACTATGAGAGCATTCATTTTTATGAAAGTGAAACGCATACAAATAAATATATTGAATCATAAAGTGAAATGTAACATGGAAATGTAATAACTTCCCAAACATAATGCCCTTGATGTTTTCAGCTGTGACAACTAATTAAAGAGAACCATGTTACTCAAGTATCGACTATCACCACTTTTAACAATTGGCCAAAAAGTTCTTAAGTGAGTCATTCTTTATAGAACTTTAAAATTTTCTTTAGGATCATAATTACCACAAATGTAAGAAAAATACTGAATAACAATTGGCAATGGCTTCATTGGTTCAGTGCAAACATAAAAATTCATTTTAAAGTAAATTTATAATTATAATGGATTCAATAGTTTGAGTGTGTAAGTGAAAAGGATATATTTATCATTTCATATTGACATACTTTGTTTAATAACTCCAAACCCTTTCTTTTGGGTGAATGAGGTAGAATTTTATTTCAATCAAATTTTAGATTTAGTCATCAATCCTACAATTATTCAATAAAATTGATCTTGAAATATCCCATTGCTCTTTGGAGATGAGAGAGAGATTTTCAGCTGCAAATTTGAATACAGAGATTTTCAGCTGGAAATTGGAATCTTATCCTCTCTTTGGAGATGTGAAGACTAATATTAACAAATAAATTATTCTAAATTTCTAACATAATCGATTCATCAACATAGAAAGAGTTCAAAATAAGCTGCTACCAAACCAACCATTTTATTATTTTCTCTTCCAATGCGCACCATTGATATCTACATTTTATCTACCACAATTAAATATATGATCAATGGGACCGTCGTCTAGAACTTAGAAAACTAATACTTGCACCTGCATTGACATATAAAATTATATCTCTGGTATGTTAGTCATTTACACATAAGCCATATAGCTTCTTTATTAGCAATAAATGGTGCAAATTTTTATAATAATAGAGTTCTACTTATGTCATATATGCTGGAAAACAATCTACTCCCCAGCGTAGTCTATCAACGCTGGAACCTGGATGGTGGGCCGCATTTTGTAGATAATTAGTGACATACATTTAATATCTTGTTTGACATATACCGAGATGACAGCCCTGCTCTGATGAGATGGCGAGGGCATTCAGGATTCAGCAGGGGTAATAATGATTCTTGTTTCATCTCGATGAAATTAATGGACATAAATTTATATCTATCTTATTAATTATTTTATTCTAATCCCACAATTTTCTTTATATCATTATTAAATAATATTATTTGATGGACTACACACCTAAGTTTTTCACTACTGTTTCTAAACTTATTCTCTCCGGTTAGCCTTTCTTTTTCTTCGTTGTTTTTTTGTTTCTATAAGGTGTGCTTTTTAAATTTGTATCAGATATTTGGTTGTGAATGTTGAAAACAATTAAACATATCAAATCAATATTATGTGAATTACAATAAATAAAAATTTGTGTATTTAGATTCAAGTTTTTGACAAAGCCCATTCAAATACGGTGTGAGATTTGACGTGAGTCATTTCTATGACCTAATTTACCCCACGTACTATATCCATTTGAGAGACTTGATCTCTGTGTTTTTTGGTTTTAGGGAGAAGTAGAAAACTCATATCTTTTTCATATGTGTGAACGAAAAAATTATTATTATTATTATTGTTGGGAAAAGGTTATTTTTGGACAATTTATAAGTATCCAACTACTCTCAAACTCCCTTCTAATAACTGCCCTTGGCAGTTAAATTAAATCGAATCAAGTTAACATGTCATGGGTGGACATAGACCCAATAACTCTCACTCACACATGATAGAAAACTCAAACCAAATACTTGGCTACAAAAATCTCATACGGTCATACGTTTCATACTTACAAATATGTCGTGTGATCTCATGAGCAACTAGCACTTAGGAGCTAAATACTATGCATATATTAGGAATAATATAGCTGTTTCAATCCAAATAAAAACAAAATAAAGTTTTAGGTTCGCAGCACCCCAAACTTACTCAAAACACTAACTCTCTTTTATCCTTTATTTATCATTATGTCATTTTTCTATGTATCTATGATCAAGTTTATTCTTTCATATGAGTGACATGATCGGTCGATCAATGGACACATGTAATATATATATAAATCTTCATTTTCTACTCGAAATTCATAATTTAAACTTAACTGTTTTTCTTGTCATGTTTCATAAGCTGGATCATGTGTGGCCATAGGTGTTAAGCTAATATAGCAACACTAAGAGTAAACATTGAGCAACAACAAAGAGTCAAAAGGTAGCAACATGAGGTAATTCTCATACAGTGTCACACAATGAGGGAGAATAAATTCATCCTCTCACTACTTTAACTGGTTGTCTTACTTATATACACATGGTATGAACCATGTGCTACAGTGTGTATTTTCTCAAATGTCATTCATAACACTGCACAAATCTTAGTTAAATTGTTATAGCCAACGTCTAACCTGAGTTCTTAATCATGTTCACACCTACAAATATTTATCCATATTAAAAGCTCACACCTGACATTCATAAGTTATTTGGATGTGAGAAATCCATTAATCATTTTCAAATGTATCTATCCATAACTTCATCTTGATCAATCATCAAGACGATATTTTAACTTCGATAAATCTTTTCTTGAGAAATTTGTCTCTCATCGGCATGCTCTCTCAGTATCACTTTTTTTAAGAATAATGTCTCATCTTTGCAAGTTCTCTTAGTGTCAAAGACGATTGCTTGTGTGAGTGAGCTAATCTCTAACTTGTGTAACATTACAAGTTTGTTAAGCTAAAAACGATGTGTATGCAATGAAAACCCAAGAATTTCGTACGCAAGTTAAAACATAAAATGAATTTAAATTTATGGTTTCCGATATGCTCAACATAGCTTCCACGCTTTGGAAACAATTTTCATGTTCCCAAATGCATCAGAAAACATTATTCACACATTGTCATAAGCTAAAATAAGGGCTTACGTACCTTCACGAGTTCACTTAACGTTGCATATGCTTTCACAAGTAGAAATAAAGTCTACATGTGGGTTCATGTGTCAAAATTGAGCAACACGTGTTGTTGGTCAATCTTTGATCGTTGACTGATCAACTAACCTGGGTGGCATTGACTAGCTCTGGTTAACCTGTTTGACTATACAAGTTGACCAATAGAAAGACAATCGGGTTTTTTCAACCCAATTTTGACCTAATTCTACATGATAAACCCTAGAATTTTGTCCGTCAAATCGGTCTAATTTCTGTAGAATACATAATTTAATTCATAGAACACATTACATATTCGTAACCTACGCTCTGATACTAATGATGGAAACAATTAAACATGTCCAATCAATATTTTATGAATTATAGTAAATAGAAATTTGAGTACCTGGATTCAAATTTTCGACGAAGCCCATTCGAATACAAGGCGAGGTGTTGACGTGA
The DNA here is from genome assembly GCF_011075055.1 of Mangifera indica. Classification (NCBI taxonomy): domain Eukaryota; kingdom Viridiplantae; phylum Streptophyta; class Magnoliopsida; order Sapindales; family Anacardiaceae; genus Mangifera; species Mangifera indica. The sequence goes on along the minus strand of NW_025401158.1, from coordinate 74,546 downwards.
GTCATTTCCTCAACCCATTTTGCCTCACATACTACATTCATTTGAGAGACTTGATCTCTATGCTTTTTGGTTTAAAAGAGAAGTAGAAAACTAATATCTTTTTCATGTGCGTAAATGGAAAAATTGTTATTATTATTGTTAGGAGGAGACAGTTTTTGGACAATTTATAAGTGTTTAACTCCCTTCTAAAAACTACTCTTAACAGTTAAATTAAACCAAATTGAGTCAACTCGTTATGGGTGGACTTAGACCCAATAGTGAAAATTGGAATTCGATTGGACTAAGATTTGTTCAGAATTATGTTAATGATATCTATTCAAGTTATGTTCCTTCTATTAATTATTCTCCCCATTTCTTTTTTTATGAACACATACTAGTAACTTTGGAAGGGGTGAATGATGCCCATAATCTTTTAGATGTTTTAGGACAAAGTAACATCTAGTGGACAATGTTGTTTTGGGAACCTTACTTATAATTCTTTTGGTAATGACCTCAAAGGCTAAACTCTTCTAGTGTACAAAAAACGTTAATCTTTGTGTACAGTTTTGAGCCTTCAAATGTCTGGTTATTGTTATTTAGTTGTCTTGTGAGAAGAGGTTTCATTAAATTATTAATGTACATTGTTGTTGGACTTGTTTACCAATTTACCTTCGGCCGGGCTGTTCAGGTTAATACCCGCCCTAATCATCACTTCATCAGCACACTATTGGCTTATGCCTCAAGGTAGCTCTTATGGTCTTACTATTAGAAGTATTACAAGCGGAGATTGAGATCTTGGTTTACTGAGGGACTCCTTGCTTTGATGTGATTTTATATTTTCCATCTAGTGTCATCTCATAATAGTTTAATATTGTACCGCAAATATGTTGGGCACCTTCTTGGTCCATGAGGTCACTCTCTTGAGGGGAACAAACAAATACAGAGACGATAGCCCTACTCTGATGCGATAACGAGGCTTTAAGGACTCAATAAGAGTAATAATGATCCTCATTTCTTTTTCCATTGTTCGAGCTTGCATGTTAGTAGTTAACTACTAAAGACGACACCAGGAATGATGGTATGAGCCTAAGAAGACTTTTGTTAAGATACCGTTTCTTTTTAAGAAGAGCCGTGACATTTTCATTAGAACCAAAATCTCAAAATATTACATGGAGTTCTTTACTTTCTTGTTGCAGCTTGCATTTTATACATTTCTTTTTTATATTTTATCTCCCATATATTGCTTACATGGCCAAATATTACAAAATAATATTGACATTATAATATAATGTTGTTTATTTTTAGGGTAAAAATGCTGAGAGAAAACCCAGGTGTGTTTATCTAGACATATTTCTTCACAATCTTGTTTGAGGCAGTAACTACCAGTGAAATGGGTGATAATAATTAGTGATCACCATAATGGGAGCACCTAAAGTACTTGACGATTTATTCTAGCTCGCCGTTAGTAGGCCTATTCCTCATCATGAAATATAGGTTATTTTATATTGAACAATGCTATGTGCATCCATGATATGTTATCATGTGATTGGACGACTCAAAATTGGGTATATATAGTTTAATTATTTTATATAAGCATGCAACATTGTTGGCTGCATAAAGTAGAATAACTTGAATTTTCTCTTTATGTTTTGATGAATAAGGATTTCTAAGAAAAATTGAATATGTGAGATAGGAATGCTGAATGGTAGAATTCATGAGAACTGGTCATGTCTGTTGTATGTTCCCTAACAATAGCATTGGCCAGAAGAGAGCCAACAGAAAGGGATAATTGTTGAGATGTTGAACCAGAAGATAGAATTCAAATTCAGAAGTAATTTGGCTGAACTGAAAGGAAGAAGAAAAATTGAAGATCAAATTTTTCAGAAGAACACAGAGCATGAAAGAAACTGATGATTACCCTCATTCAATGATGAAGGATTTTTATACATATATATATTTTATATGATACAAGCTTTTACATCATACTTTAATAAATGTCAGCCATACTTAATATAGTAAAAAGCTTCCAAAATATCCTTAAAGCAAGATCATCATATATTTTAAATAAAACACAACTGATTTTTAACTACTACAACTGACTTAGATTATTTAACAAAAAAATACAAACAAGTTCAATTTGCTAACACTCTTCCTTTGAGCTGTTTGGCACAAGTCCAAGTCTCATTCTAAGTAACTCAAATTGAGCTTTAAAAAGTACTTTAGTCATGATATCGGCTAATTGTTCTTTAGAGCTGCAATGCATCAAAGTTATTTCTCGAAGTTTTACAGCCTCTCGGATTGCGTGATATTTGACATTGATGTGCTTTGTTCTTTCGTGAAGAACTGGATTTTTTGTGATAGCAATGGCTGCCTTGTTGTCTACATATATGGTGACACATCCTTACTGATCTTGATTTAAATCAGTAAGTAATTTCATCAACTATTGGGCTTGGTTTGTTACACTACAAGCTGCTACATATTCTGCCTCAGCAGAAGATTGAGCAATGACATCTTGTTTCTTTGAATTCCAGCAAAACATAACACTTCCAAAAGAGAAACAATAGCTTGAAGTACTCTTAAAGTCCTCTAAGCTTCCAGTCCAGTTACTGTCCGAGTATCCCAACAGATTACTACTTTCTTGTGTTGAATACCAGAGGCCAAAATTTTCAGTTCCCTTTATGTATCTGAGAATTCTTTTAGCAGCACACATGTGATTTTTTCCAGGTGATTGCATGAACCTTGATAGAAAAGATGTGGGAAACATGATATTTGGCCTAGTAGAGCATAGGTACAACAAGGAACCAATTAGGCTTCTATATACAGCAGTTTCAGTTTTCACATCTGATTTAGCTTCTTTGAATTTTTCATTCACCACTAGAGTAGAGACAGGTTTACAATGCTCCATGTGAAACTTTTTAAGAAGATCATGCACATATTTTCTTTGTGAAATGAAAATACCATTTATTTTCTGATCTATCTCCATACCTAAAAAATATTTCATTTTATCTAAGTCAGTCATGTCAATCTCCCTTTTCATGTATTTAGTAAATTTCGCTATTAAACTTGATTCTCCTCCTGTCACTAGGAGGTCATCAACATACAATAAAACAACCAATACCAAGTGATTCCTTTTTTTCATCACATATAAGGTGGATTCATTCAAGCTACACTCAAATCCTTGATCCAGCAAATAAGAATGAATTTTGCAATACCAAGCCTTTAGGGCTTGCTTAAGGCCATAAAGGGCCTTATGTAATTTGTATACTTGTCCTTCTTGACCTGGTGTTTTAAAGCCATCAGGTTGTTCAACAAAGATGTCTTTATTTAGAACCCTATTTAAGAATGCTGATTTAATGTCCAAGTGATAGATTTTCCATTCCATTTTTGTAGCCAAAGCAATTAACATTTTGATTGTATCATACCTGGCCACAAGTGCAAATGTATCAAAGAAATCTATCCCAAGTTGTTAAAGATATCCTTTTATAACTAATCTAGCTTTGAGTTTGTTTATGGAACCATTTGGATTGTACTTGGTTCTATAAATCCATTTTACTCCTATAACATTGTGATTTTCAAGTCTATCAACCAAGCTCCAAGTTGCATTCTAGTTAATCATTTCCAGTTCTGATTCCATGGCTGTTTTCTACCTTTCTTGACTCACTGCATCATCAAAACAGGTAGGTTCAGCAACTGCCACATTGCACCTATTATAAACTTTATTTAAAGATCTCTATCTAGTTGTAGGAATTTCTTCTTCATCATTTGAGAAAAATTCAATTGGTGCAAAATTCCCTCATCCTTGCAGAAGGAATTAAATTCTTTAGAAGTGTACTTTGATCAATTGTCAGCGCTAAGTGCCTTCAACTTACAATCTGATTGTTTTTCAGCCTCTGCTTTGAACACTTTGAATTTACTTAAAACTTCAGATTTTTGCTTCAGAAAGTAAATCCAGGTGAGCCTTGAATAGTCATCTATGAAAATAAGAAAATACCTGTTTCCATTCAAAAAAGGAATGCTCATAGGGCCACACAAGTCTGAGTGAACTAGTTGAAGTTTCTCAGAGGCTTTAGAGGTACTGCTTGAGAAAGGAAGTTTGGTTTGTTTTCCTAGCTGACAAACTTCACAAATTTTGTCACATTCACTCATAGCAGGTAAATTTTGAACTATATGCTGAGAATGCATCTTACTCAATGTAGTGTAATTAAAATGGCCAAGTCTTTTGTGCCAAAGAGTAGAATTCACTTCATTGAGTTGGTAAGCATTATAGCCAGTATGTCTCCAATTAATGCTGAAGTTTTTATCATGCATTTCTACAGTCATTAATCTATTTCCTTCAGGATCAGCTATAACATATGTTTTATTTTCAAAATGCAATGTGTAACCCTTCTCTAACATTTGAGCAACACTTAATAAGTTATGATTAATTTGAGGAACATAAAGAACATCATTGATCACCTTAATGCCTGTTGGAGACTCAATGAGGACTGCACCTTTTCCTTTTACATATAACAGTTCACCATTTCTGATCTTCACTTTGGAGGTGTAAGTGCAGTCAAGCTTCACCAATAGATTGCTATCATATGTCATATGATTTGAACATCTGCTATCTATTAGCCAAGTGGTATGTTCTTCTGTTGTGTCACAATTAGACACCACAAACAAATGCTCACTTGTTTCATTTTGCTTCTCTACTTCCTGGACTTGCTGACTTTGCTGAAGTGAGCTATTTTCTTTGCTTTTGTAGACTCTATCAACATGCCCAAATTGGTTACAGATCTTACATTTAGCAATGAGGACATGGCTGATATTTTCCTCTCTTATCTCCTGATTTCTGGCTCTCATTTCCTACTTGTTTCCATTTTTCCTTTTTTTCACCAAAGAATTTTTTGTGAGGACTGTTGCTGGACTTCTTCTCATTTGTTTTAGCATTGAAAGCACCTTCTATGGTTTCTTCTTCCCTTCTCAAATCTCTCCTTTTGGTCTTGAGCTTTCAAGGCATTAACCACTTCAGATAAAGTTAACTCTGAAAAATTTTTAGAGTATTCAAGAAAAGATATCTTGGCCTCATACCTTTCCGGAATGCTTACCAAGATTTTTTCAACAATCCTTTCATCAGATAATTTTTCTCCCATCAATCTAATCTGATTAACAATCTTCATGGTTCTATCAGCATATTCTTGTATAGATTCAGTCTCCTTCATCTTAAGTACTTCAAACTCTCTTATGAGATTCAAGACCATCATTTGCCTTGACTTTTCATTACCTTGGGAGTCTTCTTGGAGCTTGTCTGAGGCCTCTTTTGTAGTTTCACAAGCAACAATCTTTGTGAATATTGCATCTGTTACACCATAATGAAGAACGGACAGTGCTCTAAGAGCTTTAGTTGTCTCCTCTTCATGCAGTCTTATTTGATTTAGAGTAGAATTCGACCCTAAGGGAGGAGGCTACTTTTCCTCTTCAACATACTGCCACAATCTAACTCCTCTAAGGAAGGCTTTCATCTTTACTGCTCAAATATGATAGTTTTCTCCATTGTATACAGGTGGAACCAAGGAAGAAGAGGATGAAGCCATTAAGCAAATCAATCTGAAAAAAAACTTATCAAGAAATTTAATTTCAGCTAACACAACCCTTTAAGATCTAATAGTGCTCTGATACCATGTTGAGATGCTGAACCAGAAGATAGAATTCAAATTCAGAAGTAATTTGGTTGAACCAAAAGGAAGAAGAAAAATTGAAGATCAGATTTTTCAAAAGAACACAGAGCATGAAAGAAACTGATGATTACCCTCATTCAATGATGAAGGATTTTTATACATATATATATTTTATATGATACAAGCTTTTACACCATGCTTTAATAAATGTCAACCATACTTGATACAGTAAAAAGTTTCTAAAATATCCTTAAAAGCAGGATCATCATATATTTTAAACAAAACACAACTGATTTTTAACTATAACAGTTGACTTGGATTATTTAACAAAAAAATACAAACAAGCTCAACTTGCTAACAATAATGAACCCAACGTAGAAGGCTTTTTGAGCTTTAGTGTATATCTGCTAGTAAATAGCGGTTGCCATTCCACAGGCATTGCTGTGTGAAACTGCCATCATGAATAGGCACTTCTGATCTTTACATTTTGGGAACTGCAGTAAGCTGTTCTGGGGTCCTGCACAATTAATGTAATAGTGTGAACTTGTAAAGCACTTATAATTATTGTATCTGATTCTCCAAACTTGGTTTTATTGAGTGTGCATGACATACGTTGGGTAATTTCATTGTTTTCTGGGACACAGCTTCCGTCCATTACCTCATATAACTTGTTTCATTATTTGTTAAATCAGAAGCTTCTTATGGGTAGTGCAAGTTTACTAGATAGAAAGGACAAAAGAAAATGTGGGAGTGTCAAACGCCTTGGATTTGGAATCTAAAACCAATGTTTTAAATCCAAATCAGACCGGCTGGTGGAATAGGTTCTACCTGGACCGATGGTCAGCCTGGTTTAGAATTGAAAACATTGCTTTCATCTGGTGGTGGACACAAGCAGTGTCAAGCTTGAACACCCAACGGTTTAAATTAGGTTCAAACGAAAAATAGGATGGCTCCAATTCAAGCCACCCAACTTGAGTTTGAGTTGAATTCAACATAAATGAGTTTGAGTTGAGCCAAACCGGCTTTTGAAAACAAGACAACTCGATTCAGGTCCAACTCTACTTTCATTTTAATATTTAAATAAGAAATGACAATTTTATCCTTTTCACTTCACGCCCATAAATGATATGTATATTTGACATCTCATTCATGTTACATGATTAATTCATCAACAAACATAGCACAATCTTACATGTATGCTACTCATCACTATCATGAGATTAAATTTGCAAATCAAAATCCTGTGATACGAACTTTTCCAAATAATACCATAGCTCCATTAATCACCCTAGACTGAAATTTGCCAAAGATTAATGCTGCAAGCTCTAAACACAGCCAACACAACATCTGGTGCCCCAATGGATGGCCGTTGCAGGCAGGGAAACTGATATTTTGCTGAGGGGATACAAACAAGCAGGCTCCAAAAGCTCAGATATTCATCCCAAGTAAAAAGCAAGATGAATAGGGTAGATGTTCTACCAAAAGAAGGCATTAATGCTGAAAACAAAGTATAATAATCCATTTAAGCAGCAATGGAACATGCAAGTATGGAAAACATGGAAGACTTGGAAGAATAGAGAAGAAGAAGGTGAACCTCATTATTACCTCGTTGTATCCATAATATTCCCATGCTATTTTCCCAGAATTGGCTGCTCTGTTGTCTCCGTAATTACTTCTACTCACTCAACATTGTCCCTCCAGGACCAACGAGTTTTCTAAAGTTGTACCACAACAACATAGAACTATTATGAGATGAAGCTGGAAGAAAAAAGGTAAAACCAAAGCAAATTAACAAGAGAAGGCTGAATTATACTCAAATATCTAGATGCCGTCCTGCTAGGTAAGTGGCAGTTTAATTTCAACAAGTATTTTTGTCTCGACACAGACAAGGATGGGTTCACAACCATGCTAATAACTTATACGGTCAAAACTAAAAAAGTATGACAGTGTGGGACAATGTGCTTACGTTAGGAAGGGAAAATTTTGTGCCTCTGCAATCACAACCTCCTTTCAGTAGAGAAAAATCCAGTGCCTTATCAATCACATAAAGCCTCATTTAGTATATATGTGAATTCATACACATAAAGGTATTCAATGGTCATACCTCAAAGAAGTTCACAAAATTACCTTTCATACACCTCATTTCAAAGGGAATTAATGCAAACCCAACTGTATATAAAAAATATATATATAAAATTAGTTGTTATTCATACACAAGGCATCATAGTACTGAGCCAAATGAAATGAAACAAGGAGAAATTACCAGTAATTTGAGGAAGCCTAGGTACGATAGTCTAGATCAATTATGTTATCTGGGCTTCCTGTCATTAATTTTTTTCCCAAAAAATAAAACAACACAGCATTATAACGTAAGTTTTCACATGAACATTCAAAGAAAAAGACAGGAATTAACTTCTCAAAATTTCACAAAGCATTGCTGTCAAAATTTCCAACCATATAGGAGTACAGCTTTTTGATTTTAGAGGAAACATGTATATATGGAAAATACACATACACTGTTTTAATACCTTGCAATTTATAAATTTGAGGTCATTACCTGAAAGAATTAAAAGTTGTACTCCATATGTGTGGTTACCAAAAAGACATCATCCACTAGATGTTACTTCCGAAAAGTAATAGATGCAAGGGAAATCCTGAAGAAGAAAAATTTATGAGACATTCTATAGAAGGAATAAATGTACTCATGAAGGAAATGAACCTCATTTAAAACATGGGACAAAATTGACAGATCAATCTACCAATATGAAGCAGTATAGAAAGTTTTTAGCTCATTCAGAATGTAACAACACTAACTTTTTCTTTTTGGTGGAATATGAACACTAATTTACATTCAGTTTAGGCTAGAAAAAGGGCCATTCATTTTGTGCAGAGAAAATAGAAAATTAGTAACAACAACAATTAGAGCAGTTAAGCAGAAAAGAAATTGAAGACACAATACATAAAGTCTTACTGTCTTAGCAATAATATGCTTTCGTAAGGATGGGCAAGAAAGCACCAGAAACAAGACTTTTTGGTACATACTTTGATTCATAAAAAAATTGTTGTTCAAATATTTCTTTGTAGTACCTTTCACCAACTACAGCCTACATAAAGATCAATCAGGCGAAGTGGCTAACTTCCGGAACAGAGATGAAAGCAGCGCCTGGGAGAATGCCTTCCAGAACAGAGATGAAAGCATTGCAATGCAGCAAAGCCTGTGAACTGGTACTGCGATGTTCTAACAGATATAACATATTATTCCTCAGAGATCTGGATAGCAAGATAATATACACTTTTATTACCTGACCTCAAATGTGTTTGGCATCCTATCCTGATAGTTCATAATATTGGAACCCAGCTTCTCAAACCATCTGTATGCCATCTATGGTACAGTTGGAAAAAAAAAAATCAAAATTACAATGAAAATTTTAAATGAACAAGATATTAAAAATATATCACTAATTATCTACCCCTAGCAGCATCTTCTTGACAATTCAATATATCAAATATTACCCTGTAAAATTACATTAATAAACCACATGAAAAACAAAATATAAAAAAAAAATTATTGACACTTTCAACTGAAGTACAGCAAACTAATTAAATGACTAAAAAGATCCAAATTTAAGCTGCAATATTTTATTCAGTTCAAATAATTTATGCTGCCAAGTATATTTGCTAAATACACAATACAGCCTACCATCTAGGTATCGGCACTGATAGATTGCATTGGGGAGTTGACCTTGTATCCTGCACGTATCACATAAGTCAAACTCTGTTACCATAAAAAATTGCATCAATTATTGCTGCTAAAGTAGCTATATGGTTTATGTGTGAAAAACTAACATACCAAGAAGATAATTTTCTTACTATGTATCGTAGATGAATTCATAATCTACTCTAACACGAGGAATGTCAGCAATCTTAGGCCACTCTTCTCCTTTATTCCTTCTGCACTGCTTTTTCAGCAAAGGACAATTATAAATATACAATTGCAGAAGTGAGGATGGCAAACTTTTCGGAAGGGATGACAACTCCGGGCAATCACTAATGGAAAGTTCTTGAAGTGACCTAAGGGTCTCAAAACCCCTAGATGATAAATATTTTAATTTCGGGAATCTTCTAACAGTCAGATGAGTTAGAGAGGTCGGAAGCACCATATTCATTTCCTCTATTGGGAAAGAAATTACATCTGGGCATCCCCTAATCTCGAGGCTTCTTAGATGGGTGAGATTATGAAGACCCCACTCAAATAGTGACTTAAACAGATTGGCATCAGCAATTGAAAGTGAGGTTAGGTTGGTAGGAAAGCCTTCCTTGGGAATGGACATAATACCTGGGCACTGCCATATTACTAATTGTTGAAGGCAGCTGCGATTGTGCAGGCCAATGGGTAGAGCTTCAAGTTTGTTACACCTCTCGATTGATAACACGGTTGAGTTGGTGTCGGGAAACCCTTCTGCAGGAAAGGAGACAAGACTCGGACAATCTTGTACATACATTGTATGGAGACTATTCAGATTATGTATACCCTCAGGTATGAATTCAAGATTTTTACAGTTCTTGATCTGGATAAACCCAACAAACATGCCTTTATCGAAGCTCTTTGCTATGGACTTTAACTTTGGACAATCAGCAATGTCCAGGTGTTTAAGTGCCTTAGGTAACAACCCCTCTGTTGACAAGATGATAAGCTCTGAGCAACCCGAAATCTCCAAGTGTTCAAGTGTTGCAGGTAACTGGTGTTGCAATAATTGGAGCTTCAAGCAATCCCGAATATCAAGGTGTTTCAGGAAAACAAATAATTGGTCCCTTGATGATAAGCAAGTGAGAGATGGACATTGGGAGACATGCAAATACTCGAGAAGATTTGTACTAACATTTCTATCATCCTCCTTGTGCACCAATGACATAGAAGAGGAGCAAGTGTAATTTTTATCATCCAACAACCCCTGCAATTTCTTACAATTTATCAAGGAAAGTTGTTTTAGAAACGGGGGTAGGTGACGTCTTGCAAGGAATGTTAGAGAGTGACAATCCTCAATTTGCAAGTTTTCCACGTGTACATCATTATTACTCATTCCCTCAAAAATGAATTTTAGAGAACTGCAAGTTCTAATCTTAAGTACACTCAAAGCAGAAAGAAAACTTGCTTCTGGAAATGAAACAAGGTTGTTACAATTTTCAATAGACAGTTCTGTGAGGGAAGTAAGGCTATGAAACCTTTCTGGTAGCTTCTGAAGACAAATGCTATTCAACCATGAATTTATGAGCCATTCACAGTTGACAATCTTTAGATGTTCTACTTTCTGAGACCCTTGAAGAAACCAGTTCTTAGTTTCTGAAATATTTGAAAGTGTCATAGACTTTAGTGACTTAAAGTCACATGGACTACAAGACACCATTCTTTCGCATCCAACTACTTCCAGTTCGTGGAGCATATGAAGGCTTGAGATTGAAACTACCAAGTGTCGACATTCATGAACCAAAAGTTTTTTCAATGAAGGGAGACAGTTGAATGAAACTACCAGCCGCTTGCACTCACGAATAACAAGCTTCTCCAATGAAGAAAGATGGTCTGGTAACCGGCCATAGAGCTTTGGGCAATCTAAGATGGAAAGCTCTTGCAAGCAAGTAAATACATTGACCTGCTCGTTTTCTTTGATAAGGTCCCAATACTCCCATTCTTGCAAATCCTCAAAACAAAGAGTCTCCAAAGATGGAAACGGTCTTGCGCAATTTTCCCCATAAATTTCCAAACCAATCCTATTTAGTCCTCCCATGCCTTTAATGGTGAGTACTTTAAGAAAGCTTAATTGGCCAAGTGACGGCATGGTTGTGCATTGTTCACAATTTTCCAATCTTAGGACCACCATGTTGGAATATGATGGATCTCCTACCCAAGATGGAAATACCAGACCACCATAACATTTGATTGTAAGTTTGCTTAGATTTTTATGGGGCTGCAACATGTCAAGGACTTCTTTTTCTTTTGTCTTGTCTCGTGAATCATCATGTTGAGATCCCCATTCTAATACCAACACTTCTAGGTACTTCTTATCAGCTAAAATAGATCCTCGGAAGTCAAGAACTACATTCTCTAATCTTGAAATGTAAAGTTCCCCAGAGAGAAATTTTAAATTTTTCAGAACTTCTATACAAGATTGCTTGTTTTTGCCCACAACAAAATTAGATAACACATGAAGACCTTTCAAATTTTCCATTCCTAGAGGCATGTTTGCTAACTTCACTCCTGTAATGTCAAGGTAATAGAGATTGATCAAACTTCCAACGTTAGAAGGCAATCTGATAAGTCGGGAACAATGTTTTAATATCAAACATTGCAAGTTAAATAATAAACTTGTTGATTCAGGTAAACTTTTGATCTCAGTGTTAGAAAGATTGAGGTACCGTAGAAGTTTCAAATCTCCAATTGAATCTGGTAACATGGTAATATAATAACTTTCCAAAGATAATGCCCTCAATTTTTTCAGCTTTGGCAGCAAATCAAAAAGAACCATATTACTCAAGTAATGACTATTACCACTTTTAACAATTGGCAGAAAAGTCCTTAGGTGAGTCATTCTATGTAGAATTTCAAAATTTTCTTTTCGATCATAATTACCACAAATGTAAGAAAAATACCGAATCTCATCAAATCTTTCTGAGATTAAAAAATCCTCTTCCAACTTAAAACTTCTTTTCACTGAAATCCTCCTGGCCAGACGGTTGAAAAAACCATGCATTCTAAATTTAGAAGCATTGCTGCTTGATGGTTGAAATATTGACCTTTTAAGTAAAGCTTGAAAATATTCAACACCCACATCTTTCAATGTTTTTGTGCCTACAGATGGTGGATGGATCAGACCATCTGCCACCCATAAAATTACAAGTTCCTTCTCCTCAAATTCATAATCCTCATGTAAATTTGCACAATAAGCAAAACACTCTCTTAAATACGAAGGAAGACGAGAGCAAGTTATTTCTAACACAGGGACAATTCTAGATTCATATAAATCATTGAATGTTCTCTCATTCAATCTGTTTTCCCACTCACTTCTGTGCTCAAAGCGTAACATGCCACCAAGAGTACTTGCAGCCAGAGGCAAGCCTCCGATCTTTTCAACAACTTTTTCTCGAATTAGTGGTGGAGTTCGTTGTGGATTAAAGCCCCTAATTCCAGATGCATGCTCCTCAAATATAGCCAAGCAGGCATCTTTTGTTAGGAGATTCAAGTTATAACATTTACTCGGGCGCATTGTTGCTTCAACATCAACATTACATGTAGTAACAATTATTTTACTTCCTGCTGCTCCATCCTTGAAAGGACGAAAAAGGAAATCCCAAGCGTGAGAAGCCTCAATCCAGACATCATCCAAGACAAACAAGAATTTTTTTCCAATTACAGCTTTTGCCAGGGCAATTCGCATTTCTTGTAATCCATAAGACGTGCAGGATGATAAAGTGATCTGCTGGAGAAGCTGCTCGTGAATTCCGTCAATAGTGGTGCCAAAAGAGACATTTACCCATGCTCTGATATTGAAACCTTCCAAAGCCTTGTCGTTGTAGACCTCTTGAACTAGCCTTGTTTTGCCAATTCCTCTTATCCCAACAATGCTTATAACACTAAAATTGAAATCATTTGACTCCTCATTTAACACCATTTCAAGTATCTTTTCTTTATCCTCATCTCGACCGTAAATACGAGATTGTGTAGGTAAAGATGTAGGGAGTGGTAATTCCCTAGCAGCAATTGAACTCCCTCTATGAATCGGCGAGTAATACAGCTTAAAGTTGGGTGATAAAACTTTTAATAACTTTTCAAATCGGTCAGTGATATCTATTAACTTGGTCACCCTGTGAAGATTTGGAGTCGAAGCAGTAAAACAAGCAGGGATAAAGCTACGCACCTTGCTAATGCTAAAACACCCTTTGGCCATCAGCTCACTCTCTAAAATACAAGTGGCAAGCTCATCCAGTACGTCATCCACATTATAAGCCAAGTCCACTAAATCGTCCAGGAAAATTATCGGATCCCCGTTGGATTGACACGTCTCCATACCGACGAGGACTGCTTGAATCTGGCTCAAATTTTTTTGCAACTTGTCCAGATGTGAAACTACCCCCTGCCAACGTGAAAGATACAGGAAATCCCTGGATACCAGTCTGTCAATTATTCTTCGCAAAACACCAGCTACATCGTACACTTCCACGTCCATATGGAAATTGGAAAGACGATGACGATGAGAGAGCTTCTGAAATAGAAAGGATTTCAAGACTAGAGTTTTCTGGATGGAAACTGGTGCCAGATACACTCTTTTGGAGGCATTGGGGTAACTTAGTCACTAAACAAAGTAGGGTCAAACTGAAATGACAATTTTTTTACCCTTATTATTTCACGCTAACAGACTCTCGAATCCATCAGTTGCCTGTCATGTTTAAAATCGAAATTTTATAAAGCGTAATATTATGTAGGTATATTTTTAATATATAATTAAAATATATAAATAATATATTATTATATAATTATATATTAATTTATTTTTAATTTAAAAATTATCTAATTATATTACTTATATATTTAAATTATATTAAAAAAATGACTGTACCTTTTTTTGTTAAGTTTTTTCAAATGAATTCTTATGTCCTTACTAATGGTTTCAAATCATAACACAGAAAAGAAGTCAAAATAAGCTGCTGCTAGACCAATTTCTATTTTTTATTTTCTCAGCACCTTTATTCCTTTACGAATTTCGTCGTCTCTCCCTTGCACAAAAGCAATTTCTAGGAAGAAATGGGGTAGACTTTGAAAGATGAGCCTTTTAGCTGCCCATGGCTTCAAAAATCATTAGGGATGCGCATAGTTTGGTATAAATGATAAAATTGAATCACATTATCTAAAAATTATAATTTAATATATTCTAAATTAAATTAAAAGTTTTTTAAACCAGTTTTTTTAGTTAAGATGATTTTTAAATCAAATCAAATCAAATTATAAATTATTTATTTTAAAATACATATATATATGCTTGTTATAAATTTAATTTAATAAATATGAAATAAAAAAAAAACAAAGGAGAATTGTAGTAAAGCAGATGAAGGATAATTAAAGAGAGAAATGATTGAGAGAGTGTTTTTATATATGAACCGGATGCTTATTAAAAATGTGTCAAAAGGGATAGAAAAATGGGAGGTTTATATAGTAGTTTGCCGCCTCCCTTTTTACCTAATACATTGAGTTTGCCGCCTCCCTTTTTACCTAATACATTGACTAACACCCATTTTCTTTTCCTCTCCTGCTTCAGCCTCAACAATTTCTTCTTGCTATAATAAATGATTTCCCACCACCATTTTTGACTTGCTTTGGTGGAAAGTCACCTGTATCTGTAACAATGATAAAATTTTTTAATAAATAATTAGATATATATATATATATATATATATATATTATATGAGGAATGTTATTTGTACAAACTTTTGATATATAGTTTAAATATAAAGATGATATATCATTATAAGATTAACTATAATTTTATTTTTAATTTAAAATTATCTAGTCACACAAAGATACATATTTTGTGTACCTAAATTATGTATAAAAAATGTATACGAATAATTTTATTTTATATATATTAATAAATTATTTGAAATTGTTTTTTCCAGTTTGATTTTCAAAAACTCTCAAATCGTACCAAATCAAACTATGCATACCTCTAAAAATTACACTTTTTATAATTCAACTTACCTTGACTAGTACTAGTTACCTACTTTGTGTTGTTAGATGAAGCTAATTCATCTAGACAATGAAGGTCTAGACAAAAATTTTGACTCTTTGTCTGAATTTCGTCAAACTTAGACATCATCGACTAGACAAAAAACACCAAAGGAAGAGACATTATCAGAAGGGAGAGAGATTAATCGTCGTTTGCTAGGAAATCGTCAGTGAAATTTGAAACCCTAAGTTATGGGGAAAATGTCACATTTAAAACTTAATTTTAGGGAGAAATAATTAGTTTTTCAAATTAAGGGGATAGATTGATATTAATTTTGATTTTTTAAATATTATTATTATATGATGATTTTTAATTTTATTCAAAATTTTTAACAAAAATTAATTTATAAGTGAATGGTTGAATTTTAAAAATTTGAACAATGACATTTTGAGATTTTTTGGCCTAAAAAATTTCCCAATAATCATATGCTTGGGTGGCCTCTTCGCAAGCACTTCTCCATTGCATATTATATAATAGCTGCAGTCTCTCATGTCCATATTATTCTTTAACCGGGACAAATGGAAACCAACTCTAATTTGCTTGATCGATGCATCTCATGGCCTCCATTGAAATTTGAAATGGCTTTAATTATTTTAGTGATATCACTTTAAAAGTTGAGTTCTTCATTGGGCATGCAATATAATATTTAAATTATATTTGATTTTTTTATGTTGCAGGTGATAGTCTTGAGAGTCTTGACTCTTAAATATGTGTAGAGACTTCTAAGTTTATCTTTAGGGAAATTAAATTAATTACCCATTTTACTCTTATTAAGCAAAAATATCCACTTTTCCTATTCCTAAACAAAAATACCTTATATGTTTTTTAAAATATCAAAACTACTCTTCACCATATCTATATAAATCTTCTTACTTTCACTCTCACTCTTATTATATACACTTTTCATGTCACTCAAATATTCACTCTCACTCTCATTTTTACTCAATATCAATTATTGGGAGTTCATTCGGAAGCAAGAAGTTCATATTTTTAAATTCAAATTGAAAAAAGTCAATCCGTTAAAAAAAAGTATTTATATGAATCTTAACTTAAAACTTACTTTTAATTATTAAATCTAGTTTGTATGTCATGTAAAAAGAGCATTTAGATATTTGATAATAATTTAAGGGTTAAGTGAAATGTTAGAAAAATATAAGCACAATTTGACATTGCACAATGTGTGAAGGATTTAAATAAAATGTTAGAAATAAATAGATGTATTTTGATACAAGACATCATATAAGGGCGTTAAATGAAATGTTAGATAATTATAAGGGGTAAAATAAATATTAGAAAATTATTGAGGGTATTTTGATATTAAATATTGTGAGAAGGTTTTAAATAAAATATTAGGAATAGATAGAGTTTAATGATATGTCACCTGTTACTGGGGGTATAAATAGTTTGCAGGTTGAAGATCCCATTATGGGTAGTAGAAATTATTCAAGGCTATTTTTTGACAATGTCCCTACTGATCTGTTTAGGTAGCGTTTTGATTTTCTTTCACAACTATTAACATCATCAAGTGGTACATGATCGATTCAAGAAGCTTGGTGATATTTTCCATAACAAATGACACTTAAAAGATGTTGTGGACCAATTTACCCTAAATAAAGGATTTCAATACAGGGTATAAAAGTTTGACATAGGGCGATGAAAGATTAGTTGTTATGATGAAAAATGTTACTGGTATCTATCGGCCACTAAAGTCAAATCCAGTGAAATCTTCCAAATTGGTAAAATGAATCCAACTCACACATATTCAGTTGATCAAATAATACCACATCACCGACAAGTTGAGGCCCAAGCTTTAGGTCAATTAATGAGGTCAAAGTTTTTATTGATTCATCAAATTTATCAGCCTAAAGAGATAATTGTCAACATCATCGACCGAAATAAATTTAACATTTCATATTCATAGGCTTGGCGGGCAAGAAATCGAGCTTTAAATTCATTGAAGAGCTTATCAGAAGAATCATTTATGTTTTTATCAAATTATTGCTATAATTTAGAGCGTGCATATTCAAAAATTGTGACTTCAATTGAAACGGATGATGAACATCGATTTAAGTATTTTTTCATGGCATTTGGATGTTGTGTTCATGCATTTAGACAATATCTTTAACTTGTTATTTGTATTGATGCTGTTTTCCTTAAAGGTCAATATCTCGATCATTTATTCCTTACAGTAGGTCTCAATGATAATAACTAAATATACCCAATTGCTTTTGGTGTCGGTAAAAAAGAAAATCACGGCACATGGTGTTAGTTTCTCAGAAAGGTTAAAGAATGTATCAATGAAATCCCTAAGTTAGTGATAATCTCATATCAACATTATGCTACATACTCTACAATGGCTAAAATCTTTCCAAATGTCTACCATGGGTGTTGTTGCCATCATTTTTGTGTAACATGCGATCAAAGTACAAATACGACTAAAAGGTAAAATTTGTATTTCGTTTAAGATTTTATAAATTTTGATAATGAAGTTCTTATATTATTTATAACCTTGTAGGTTGCGTGTTCATATTGGAAAACCACAAAATATAGAAATAGATTTAAGGCCAAGACGAGATCTCTTGATGAGATGAATCCTCAAACTAGGGCTTACCAACGTGAGGTAATGATGTATCTCCGACCACTTCAACATTTTCAGCCCCCAAGTTCTCAGCCATGCACCATTCGGCCCAAGCTAATGAAGAGAATGAGAGAAAAGCTTTATGCAAGCTCAAAGAACCTTTGCCATCTCTAGTTTGGCCTAACTTTACTTTTAGGTGCACTCTCATTACTTGCATCCAAGGCCTTAATGAAATGGAAGCTTAAATGAGTCCAAAGAGCCAATTATAGGTCCACTTTAAAGCCCAAGTAGATGAGACAACCATCCATCACTTAAATTGGAGCCCAAGATGTTATGAAGCCTATTTAGTTGAATTGTAACTAAAGAGGAAGCAAATAACTTTAGTTGGTGGGCATAGTTCCACTTTTTAGGGAAAAGTTGTTCCCTTTTTGTCATTTTCTCCATTTTGTTTTAGAAAACATCTTTTGGGTTCCAAAATCATGCTCTGATACCAACTGTAACATCCCTCCCTAGAAGTACTATCCATCGAAGGAGAAATGTTACGAATTAATATTCGCAGCATCTATTTTTTTTTTCTTTTTTTTTTAAATACTTTAAAATAAATGCATCATTAAAAGTGTTTAGAAAGTATTCCAAGAAAATTGAAAATCTGGAAGCGAACAAAAGATGTATATACTCATATGAAAACTCATCTGAAAGCATCTGAAAACAAGGAGTAATCATATGCAACTGTACCATAATCTCAAAAAGTCAAAAGTCGATAAAAACATGTCACTGTATGCATGTAATATAAACCAGAGATAACCTGCTCTAGCCGGATCTACCTACGCTGACCTGACCCTGCCTCGCAGCTACCTGGATCACCTGTACCTGCAATCAGGAAAGAAAAGGGAGTGAGTGATAAGAACACTCAGTAAGGGGAAAAATTAAGTAAACTATCCCTTTTTCCTGTTCTAACTCACTTTTGGGACTCAACCTCACATCCTAACCTCTATAAGAGATTGAGGGGATAATTTAGTTCACTCTTTACTATTTGGGTCATACTTTGTCCCATCTGGTGTCTATTTAATACTTTCTGGAAGCTAACTATAGGGATTTGACACTTTTCTAAGCTCGAGCTCTTTTTCTTTCACTACACTATTTCTGAATCTGAATTGAGCTCTACTGCGAGCATGCTCTACTGCGAGCGGACCCTACTAGGGGTCTATGTCCTACTACGGACGTGTCCTACTGCGGACGTGCCCTACTACGGGCGGTGTAGTGTAAAGTGCCCCCTCATAGTTTATAGCATGCATACGAGTCTTATATCTTACTAATTTCGCTTCCATCTAAATTTATTCATAACTCACCAGACATTACTCTTGGGACGACCCTTGAATCTTGAGTCTCAACCTTTTCTTACTTTTATTTCTTTTCTTTTTCTCTTCTTTCTTTTTTTTTTTTCCTTTCCTTTCCTTTCCTTTCTTTTCTTTTCCTTTCCTTTCTTTTCTTTCTTTTCTTTCCAAACTGTGAAATACTGTTCACAGCCCTGTTCATTTGACAGGGCAGCCTTCTTTTTCATACAATTTCACAGTCCAAACGATTCCTAATTCATACAAGCTATATATCGTTGAAAAGAGGATTCAAATAGCTTTCTAACAAACTATAATAGCACTCGTAATTCATTCAATCAGGCAGTCAAAACAGCAGATAAATTCAGTGGCAAAAACTGCCTCCCCTGTTTATTTGATAAAGCAGTCCTTGTGTTTCATGCAATATTTAACAATTTACATGATCCCAAATTCATACAAGCTATATATCATTGGAAAGAGAATTCAAAGAGCTTTCCAACAACATATAATAGCACTCATAATTCCATATATAAGGCAGTCAAAACGTGAGATAAACTCAGTGACAAAACTGCCTCCTCTGTTTATTTAGTAAAACGGTCCTTTCGGTTTATACAATCTTTAACAATCCAAATGATCTCTAATTCATACAAGCTATATATCATTGGAAAGAGGATTCAAAGAGATTTCCAACAAGATATAATAGCACTCATAATTCATCAGATAAGGTAGCCAAAAATGGGACGAACTCAGTGGCAAAAACTGTAAATATTATGCAACTTTCTGCCATACACAAAATCACATACATAGACATCCCAAATGGCAAAACAATATTCCTCAACATCAAAATCAACATTTATAACCTAGATCTAAGGAACCAAAAGCTTAAAACATGTCACATATCAAGGATGATATCCCTTACCTTGTTTCAAGCCAAATCTTTGTAAGTTGACTTCCTTCTCCTTGTTTTGTTTCCTTTATCACCAAGATCACTTTAAATCAATACCAAAACACACTAACACATTCACATAACATGCATATAAACATAGATGAAAGGGAAAGGAAGGAGATCTTTGGTTACCAAAGCTTCCAAGGTGCTTCTCTTTTTTTATCTTCCAACTCCTTCAAATCCTTCCTTTTTCTTCAAGAAAGCAAAGGAAAATATGAAGAATGGTGGCTGCTGGAGGCTGCTGGAATATGGACGAAAATGATGAAAAAGTCTTGGTTTTGCCTTTTGTTTTTCTCCCTTGCTCTTATCTCATTTTCTTTTTCTTTTCCCCTTTTTGACTTTTTGCTTTTATATATATATATATATATATATATATATATATATATATATATATATATATATATATATATATATATATATATGTATATAAAAAAAACACACCCATACATATATATATATTTAAAATGAGAAAAATCTCAAAACAGGGTCAAAAGACATAATTGCCCCTGAAATATACCTGAGGCTATTACACCTTTAAGCAAGGAAGTGATGGAATAGAGCATTACATAAGCGAGTTTGAGAAGCTATTAATGAGGAGTGAGTTGTTGGAAGTGAAAAAGCAAACCATTGCAAGATTCATTGGTAGTTTAGACCAAAACATTACTCATATGGAGGAGTTGCAACTATATTGCACTTTTAAAGATGTTTGTAAGTTGGCTATTAAAGTGGAGAAGCAAAAGACGGCCATGAAGTCCATGGTTGCAAGCCATTTACCAAAGGGACTTCATTCTCCAAAAGTCCTCCTTTCAACAAGGGAACCACCTTTCAAAAGGGTTCCCTATCTAACTATAGGGCTGTCAAAACCGTTTCCAAAGAGAAAGGGAAAGAAAATGTGGTAGAACCTAGCAATAACAAGCTAAAGATGGGAAAATGTGATGTCTCTAATAAAAAGTGTTTCAAATGCCAAGGTTATGGATACTTCCAAGACGAATGCCCAAATAGAAAAGCTTTGTCATTGATGAAGATTCAAGCTATTGAAGAATTTCTTCAAGAAGATGAAGAAAATAAAGATTATGGCCATAAAAATGGAGTTGCCAAAGAAGAAGAAGAGGAGGTCATGCAAAGGGCTAATGAATAAGAGATGTTAGTGATTAGAAGAGCATTGCATTCCAAGTCTTTTCCACATGAGGAACAAAGGCTCCAAAGTTTCCAATCAAAATGCACTATTAGTTGCAAGGTGTGTTATTTGATTATAGATTGTAGAAGTTGTGCAAATATGGCTTCATTTATATTAGAGAAGAAACTTGGATTGTCTACCATACCTCAACCTTAACCGTATAAGCTCTAATAGTTGAGCAATGGGACCAGCCTTCAAGTAGCCAAACAAGTACTTGTTTCCTTCTCCATTGGCAAACATTACCAAGATGAGATTGTGTGTGATGTAGTTCTCATGGATGCATGTCATTTATTGCTAGAGAGACCTTGGTAATTTGATAGAGAAGTGACTCATAATGGTAAAAAGAACACTTATTCCTTCAAATTCAAAGGGAAGACCATTACTTTGCTACCTTTTAGCCCCCAAGAAGCTAATAAGGTTATCAAAGGTTAAAAAGCTAGAAGGGAGAGTATGTATATGAATGGGTAGCAAGTAGAAAAGGCTCTCTTGAGTTTGCAACCTGTCTTTGCATTACTTAAACTTGAAAGGGAGATCAAACACGAGAAGAAAGAAGCTTATCCCTTAGTTCAACCTTTTTTGGCTGAATTCAAAAATGTGTTCCTACTAGAGCTTCCATTTGGCCTTCCTCCTATAAGAGGTATTGAACATCAAATTGACTTAGTTATAGGTGCACCATTGCCCAATAAGTTAACCTATAGATGCAATCAAATAGAGACTAAAGAGTTGCAAAGGCAAATGGAAGAATTGATTAAAAAAGGCTTTGTAAGGCCTAACATGGGTCCATATTCCATTCCAATCCTACTTGTTCCTAAGAAAGATGGCTCATATAGGATGTGTGTGGATAATAGAACCATTAACAATATAACCATCAAGTATAGGTATCTCATCCCTAGACTTGATGATATGTTTGATGAGTTACATGGTGCTTGTGTGTTCTCCAAAATTGATCTAAAAAGTGGCTACCATCAGATAAAGATGAAAGAAGGAGATGAATGGAAAACAACTTTCAAGACTAAAAGAGGCTTATATAAATGGCTAGTTATGCCCTTTGGCCTTTCAAATGCTCCAAGCACTTTCATGAGGCTTATAAATGAGGTACTCAAACCTCTCATTAGCTCTTTTGTTATTGTGTATTTTGATGACATATTAGTGTATAGCAAAACTTGTGATGGTCACGTCTTACATTTGAGGAGTGTCTTTGATGTGTTCAGAAAGAATAAGTTGTATGCAAAGGAAGAAAAGTGTGAATTTTTTATAGACAAGTTATGTTCCTTGGATATATAGTTTCCAAATATGGCATCCAAGTAGATTAATCCAAGGTAGAAGCTATTAAAACTTAGCCCTAATCGAAGACTCTTACTGAAGTAAGGAGCTTCTATGGCCTTGCTTATTTCTATAGGTGTTTTGTGCCTAATTTTAGCACTCTTATGGCTCTCATCACTGAATGCATGAAAAAGAATGGGTTTGAATGGTCTACAACACCCTCCAAAGTATTTAAGAAGATTAAAAAGAGGTTATGTTAAACCCCCATCTTAGCCTTACTTGACTTTGATAAAGTATTTGAAGTGGGGTGTGATGCTAGTGGAGTTGGCATTGAGACAATCCTCACTCAAGTTAAAAGACCCATAACTTATTTTAGTAAGAAGCTTAATGATACAAAGAGGAGATATTCAACCTATGATAAAGAATTTTATGCTACTGTTAGGGCCTTAGATCATTGGAGTCATTACTTAAGGCCTAAACGATTTGTTCTCCATTTAGATCATCAAGCTTTGAAGTTTCTTAGCATCCAATAATAGATAAGTGTAAGGCATGCTAAATGAGTAGAATTCCTTCAATCTTTCTCTTTTGTTTCTTCCTATAAGTAAGGAGTTTTTAATGTAGTTGCTGATACACTCTCAAGGAGACATTATCTATTATTCATACTTGATGCATGGGTTATTGGGTTTCAGCTCATGAAAGATTATTATCATGAAGATGAAGAGCTTGGAGAGATCTTGAAGAAGTGTTCAATGGGTGCCTATGAAGACTACACTGTCCAAGATGGTTTTCTCTTTAAAGGAGACAAATTATGTATCCCTAAGGGTTCTTTTAGAGAGCTTCTCATTAGAGAGACACATAGTAGTGGGTTGACAGGTTATTTTGGCATAAATAAAACCTTGGATATGCTTAAGGAACATTTCTATTGGCCTAAAATGGTTGGTGATGTCCAAGCCATTGTAGCAAGGTGTAGCACTTGTCAAAGGTCCAAATCTCATTTCAAAGCTAGTTCTTACATGTCTTTGCCGGTTCCAGAGTAGTCTTGGGAAGATCTTAGCATGGATTTTGTGATAGCTCTTTTTAGAACCCAAAGAGGGAAGGATGCAATAATGGTGGTGGTTTATAGGTTTTCCAAAATGGCTCACTTCCTACCATGCACCAAGACTGAAGATGTAAGCAAAGTGGCTGACTTATTCTTCAAAAAAGTGGTGAGACTTCATAGAATCCCTAGAACCATAGTTTCAAATAGGGATACCAAATTCTTAAGCCATTTTTGGAGAACTTTGTGGAGTAAATAGGGCACCAAACTCATGTTCAACACCTCTCATCACCTGCAAATGGATAACCAAACTGAAGCAACCAATAGAACCTTGGGAGCCATTTCAAGAACCATAGTCAGCAAACACTTGAGAGATTGGGATTTAAAGCTTGCCTAAGTTGAATTTGCATACAATGTGAGTCCAAGCACTAAAATCAAACAGTCTCTATTTGAGGTAGTGTATGGTCTCAATCTTTTAACTCTTTTGGATCTAACTTCTTTGCCTCTTGATATGCAAGTTCATAAGGAAACCAAGGAGAAAGTTATTGCCATGAAGAAACACCATGAATCCATCAAATTTCATATCATGAAGACTAATGAAGCTACAAGAAAAAGGTTAACAAGCATAGAAAGCCATCCATTTTCAAACCTAGTGACTTAGTTTGGGTGCATTTGAGAAAAAAGAGATTTCCAAGCAAGAGGAGGAGTGAGGAGTAAGCTAGCTTCAAGGGTTGATAAACCATTTGAAGTACTTGAAATGGTGAATAACAATACATACAAGGTGAATCTTTCAGATGAAATGGGAGAAGTCTTGGCCACCTTCAATGTTGTAGATCTTTTATCATACATAGAAGATAATCACCTTGAGGACTTAAGGGCAAGTCCTTCCCAACCCGAGAGGATGATGTATCTTTGGCCACTTCAACATTTTCGGCCCCCAAGTTCTTAGCCATGCACCATTTAACCCAAGCTAATGAAGGGAATGAAGGAAAAGCTCCATGTAAGCCCAAAGAACCTTTGTCATCTCTAATTTGGCCCAACTTTACTTTTAGGTGCACTCACATTACTTGCATCCAAGGCCTTAATGAAATGGAAGCTTAAATAAGTCCAAGAAGCCAACTACAAGCCCACTTTGAACCCTAAGTAGATAAGGCAACCATCTATCACTTAAATTAGAGCTCAAGATGCCATTAAGCCCATTTAGTTGAATTGCAACTAAAGAGGAAGCAAGTAACTTTAGTTGGTGGATATAGTTCCACTTTTTAGGAAAAAGTTGTTCCTTTTTTGTCATTTTCTTTATTAATATAGAATGACATTAGTTTATTTGATTGGCTAAGCTTAAATGAAGGTCATAGCTTACTTGTCTAATTAATGGCCTATGAATGCTCATTTTGCCGCCACTTTCTCTTGTATATAAGTGTGGCTTTTTCACTTGTAAACTTTAGACTCCTTTGATAGTAAAAATTTCAAACAAAGCTTTGTAGTTTTTCTTTGTTTATTCCTTTATCCAATTCATCTTGGAGGAAGAATTGGTGGTAGAAGATCCTAAGGTTAATGAAACTTTCCTTTATACCTTGGTTAATTTTCTTGTTATCCTTGAAATCTAAAGTGTGAAGATGTGAATGTGTGTTGTATGCCTTGGATACTATTCACAGTGTATGATTTTGCAATTTCCAGTTTTTGCCAGTAAACTTTGAAGCTAGTTTTGAATGTCTTATTGATTGAGTTGTGGTTGATATCATATGCCATTAGAAAACTCTTTGAATGTCTTTTCCAATGATATATAATTTGCATGATTTGAAGGTCATTTGATTAGATAAAATTGAAAGACAAATTGCTACTGTGCCAAATAAATAGGAATTTCAAGAATTAAGTTTGTGTATTGATGGAAATGTACCAGGTAAGATTCCAGTGATAGAGTAAAACATATTTTCTGGGGCATCGATATAATATAATGATAACTAATATTACGAAGTCATTTAATGCCCTTATCAAACTAGCACGAGGTCTCCCTATCACGATATTTCTCAAGTTCATTCGAGGCACATTACAGTGATGGTTTTACGAGTGGAGAAACCATGCAAGTATGTGCCTAGTTATTAATAATAATCTACTTGAGCATGTCTTTCTTCCATTATGCTTTTATTAATAGATGTGTTCTTGCTTTTTTCAACTTACAGATGAACGCCCTAACTATGTTACCTCATGGATAAAGGAAAAGCTCAATCGTCATGTGTTGAAGTCTATGCACTTAGAAGTTTGGCCAATTATGACTCTTCGATTTCAGGTTGTTGGTTTTGCTGGATACATAGGCATTATGGACTTCAATGAAATGTCTTATATATGTAGAAAGTTTCAGCTTTCATGTATTTCATGTAAGCATATCGTTGCTGTTGCAAAACACATGAAACTCACAAATGTCAATGCATGGGTTCATCCATTCTTCACCACCATGTCCTATCATGCAATGTATGTGAAACCTATCAACCTCCTTGGAAAACAATTAGAATGGTTGCATGCCCTAGAATAATAATAATAAAAAAACTGGACAAAATTTTTAAAACTACATATCCAAAAACCTTAAAATGACAAAAATTAAAAAAAAAAAACTAAAATTCGCATTCTATATGTTGAAATACCCTAAAATGTTAATAATAAAAAAATCACTCAAAACTATGAAAAGTAAGAGTCGATATATCCTGAAATGACAAAAAATAAAAAAATGGATCTAAATTTCAAAAATTAAACATTGAAATAGCTTATAAACGAAAAAACCAAAATATCGAACTGAAATTAGAAAATTACAAAAGAATATGATCGTAGAAAACAAAAAAATAATAAAACAGATATGAAATTTAAAAACGACATGTGTAAGAACCCTAAATAAAAAAAAAACGGACATAAAATTTGAAAATTGAACGTTAAATTAGCTTAGTATGACAAAAACCAGAAAATTGATCTAAAATTTCATAATTACATCGTAAAACAACTCTAAAAAGCACAGAAATAAATAAATGGATATCAAATTCAAAAAACTACATATTGAAAACCCTAAAACAGGAAAAACCGATATGAAATTCGAAAGCTACACTAAAAAAACCCTAAGTGTAAAAAATATCAATTTACCCCTTATAAATTATCTCCCCTCAAATAGGTCCAATATGTTTTCTTGGCCCCTTTATCAATTTTCTAATTTCCTACAGACTCTATGGTTTAAAAAAATCAATTTCCCCCAACCCTTTAGATTCCCTGTCTTTTATAGATTACCCCATAGGATAATGTAAAATTACCAACTGACCCCCATGGATTTTCCCCTCTTCTCTTGGGCCAAAATATTTTGAAAAAGTTAATTTTCCCCCATTCTACAGGCAATCATTCTAGCCTGTGGGATGTTTAATTCAATACGGGGGATCTAGAGGTCCCTTATGATGGATCTTTGACAATTTAACCCATTTTTCCATCGAAAATCGTCATTTTAGCCTCCAATTTCAACACAAATCAAATCTACACATTCTACAACATAATAGTTCTCAAATATTTCAAGCAAAACAACTAAGAATTAAAACATTTTATACATTGTTCAAAATCGAAACCCTAAACATTCAAACCTCAAAATCTTCATCAAGTCTCAATTATTCTAACAATAAATTGATTCAAGCAAGATTAGAGATGATGTACTAACCTTCTTTGTCATTTCTGGTCACTGGAAAACATGAAAAGTTTATTGAAACAACAAAAATTGTTACACTTGTACAAGACTTGTAGGAGACCTGTGGGAGACTCATGATTTTCATTGGATTTCAACAATGCACCAGGGGAAATATGGGGAGGGATACGCAAAATTTTTTGTTTATATATAAGGCCAATTTGGTCATTTCATAAAAAAAGGGCAATTTCGTTTAATCCTTAGATTTTTAGGCAATTTCACTTAACCCCCCTTTGTTTTGGGCAATTAATTTAATTTCCCTTATCTTTATATGTGAAAAGAGGCATCACTCAAGTGGGTTTGGTTTTATTTTACAATGTCTTTATTAATATTTTATTTTAAATTGAATATATGTAGAAAATTGTCCTTTTTTTATGTTTTCTATATTCTAAAAGTGATTAAATATTTAGTGATGTTTTATATGTGAATGACTACTACCATTTATATACAAAGAATAGGGTGTACTCAATCAAGTTTGAGTAGTGTTTAACTCAAGCTCAGTTCAATTATTTTAGGAGAAGCTTGAGCTCTTCAAACTGATGAGATTTTCATTCGTGTTCGAGCTTGAGACAAGTTTGGTTGGCTCAAACTCGATCAAATTACATTTTTTACCTTTTAATTGTTAAATTATTCTTTTAATCCTATAATTTACATATATTAATTATCCTCTACATTACAAACATAAATAAGATTTTAAGGGTTTAAGTGTCATAATTTAAACCTTTTTGGGCTTATGATATATTATTCAAGCTGAGCCATGAGCTCATGAGTTTATCAAATCGACCATCTTCAAACTCGAGCTCAGTTCAAAAGCCAAACTTGAGTGTCTCGAGCTCAAACTCAACTTGTTTAAGCTCAATTTACACCCATGATTCGCATATATAACTTGTATAAAATATTTCACATAAACTCTTTATAAGTAGGGGTGGTGTAATACCTCTCTAGAAGTACTATCCTCCATAAACCTTTTTGGGCTTATGATATATTATTCAAGCTGAGCCATGAGCTCATGAGTTTATCAAATCGGCCATCTTCAAACTCGAGCTCAGTTCAAAAGCCAAACTTGAGTGTCTTGAGCTCAAACTCAACTTGTTTAAGCTCAATTTACACCCATGATTCACATATATAACTTGTATAAAATATTTCACATAAACTCTTTATAAGTAGGGATGGTGTAACACCTCTCTCTAGAAGTACTATCCTCCTTAAAGAAGTATTACTAATGTTAACTATGAGGGCATTCATTTTTATAAAAGTGAAATGTATACAAATAAACAAATTGAATCTTAAAGTGAAATGTAACATGGAAATGTAATAACTTTCCAAAGATAATACCCTTAATGTTTTCAGCTCTAATAGTAAATAAAAAAGAACCATGTTACTCAAGTATCGACTATCACCACTTCTGACAATTGGCTGAAAAATTTTTAGGCGAGTCATTCTTTATAGAACTTCAAAATTTTTTTTACGATCATAATTACCACAAATGCAAGAAAAATACCGAATAACAATTGGCAATGGCTTCATTGGTTCAGTGCAGACATAAAAATTCATTTTAAAGGAAATTTAGAATTAGAATAGATTTAATAGTTTGAGTGTGTAAAGTGAAAAGGATATATTTGTCATTTCATATTGACTTACTTTCTTTGATGACCCCAAACCCTTTCTTTGGGGTGAAAGAGATGGAATTTTATTTTAGTCAAATTTTAGATTTAATCATCAATCCTACAATTTTTCAATAAAATTGATCTTGAAATGCTTTTTTGGAGATGAGAGAGAGATGGAAATGGGAAAGGCAATGAGACAGCCTCTGAAATAGATCGGAGATTTAAATACAGAGATCTACAGCTGGAAATTGGAAACATATACGCTCTTTGGAGATGTGAAGACTAATATTAACAAATAAATTATTCTAAATTTCTGACATAATCAATTCATCAACATAGAAAGAGTTGAAAATAAGCTGCTACCAAACCAACCATTTTATTATTTTCTCTTCCAATACGCACCATTGGTATCTACATTTTATGTACCACAATTAAATGTATAATCAATGGGACCGTCATCTAGAAGTCAGAAAACTAATACTTACACCTGCATTGACATATAAAATTATATCTCTGGTATGTTAGTCATTTACCCATAAGCCATATAGCTGCTTTAACAGCAATAAATGATGCAAATTTTTATAATAACAGAGTTCTACTCATGTCATATATGCTAGAAAAAAATCTTCTCCCCAGTGCAATCTATCAACGCTGGAACCTAGATGGTGGGCCGTATTTTGTAGACATTTAGTGACATACTTTTAATATCTTGTTTGACAAATACAGAGACGACAACCCTGCTCTGATGAGATGGTGAGGGCTTTCAGGATTCAGCAGGGGTAATAATGATCCTCATTTCATCTCGATGAAATTAATGGACATAAATTTATATCTATCTTATTTTATTCTAATCCCAAAATTTTCGTTACATCATTATTAAATAATATTATTTGATGGACTACACACCTTAGCTTAAATTTTTTTTTTTAATAAATTTGAACTCGAGTTCATATATATCAAACTTGAGTTAGGGTTTGTGATTGGTTTTCAAATATATTTTAGTTCAGGTTTAGGTTTAAGCTCATATATGTCAAGCTCAGGTTCATATTCATTCGAGTAAAGCTCATATTAAATTCAAGCAATCTTACTCTGAATCCAACCCTACTCTTGAGCATGTGTAGAGCCTTTTAACTTTGAATAATATTATGTATATCTACTTTGGATATACAATTATGTACATACTTATATATATATATATATATATATATATATATATATATATATATATATATATCATTACATGATTGAATGTTACTTTATTTTTAATACAAAATTATTTAATCATATGATGACACATATAAGTGTATATTCAAAATAGGTATGCAGTTTTATTATTTAAGTTTATCTTTATATGTTAAAGGAGGCATCACTCAAGTGGGTTTGGTATTTTTTTTATAGGACTATACTGTGTCTTTATTAATATTTTATTTTAAATTGAATATATGCAGAAAATTGTCCATTTATTTATTTTTTGATGTTTTCTATACTCTAAAAAGTGATTAAATATTTATTGATGTTTTATACTTGAATTACTACTATTTATACAAAGACATCTTACAAAGAATAGGGTGTACTCAAACAAGTTTGAGTAGTATTTAACTCAAACTTAATTCGATTATTTTAATAGAAACTTGATCTCTTCAAACTAGTGAGATTTTTGTTCGAGTTTGAGCTTAAAACAAGTTTGGTTGGCTCTAGTTTGAGCTTGAGACAAATTTGGTTGGCTCAAGCTTGGTCAAATTACATTTTTTACTCTTTAATTATTAAATTATTCTTTTAATATCATAATTTACAGATTTATTAATTATCCTCTACATTACAAACATAGATAAGATTTTAAAGGTTTAGCCATCATATTTTAAACATTTTTAGGTTTATTGATATTTTGTTCAAATTGTGCTATGAGCTCATGAGTTTATCGAGTCAACCATCTTCAAGCTTGAGCTTAGCTCAAAAGCCAAACTTGAGCGACACGAGCTCAAACTCGGCTTGGTTTGGCTCGATTTACACCCATGATTCATATATATAACTTTGTATAAAATATTTTGTATAAACTCTTTGTAAGAAAGAGTGGTGCAACCGTCATCTCTAGAAGAACTATCTTCCAAAGAAAAATATTACTAATATTGATTATAAAATAATTCATTTATATGGAAATGAAATGTATAAAAATAAATAAATTAAATCATAAATGACCAAATAACCCTTTTATTAAAATCAAGTGCCAAAAGCATGTAGAGAATGTCTCTAATTTTGTTAAAGTAAAATACTCATAATTCATAGTAAAATTTCCAATACATGGTTTGTTGAAAACGTAAATACATGAAAATTAAAAAATGACATAAATGCCCTCCACAACCCATGTCAGTCGAGACCTCGCACTATTGCCATAATTCAGTCCTATCTCTTGCAAAACAGACAAAACATGATAACGTGAGGGATAAAGACTCAATAATTAGGAGCATGACGTATAATTCACTAAATTTCTAATTTGCCCTTAAACTCGTTTTACCCTAGACTAGTTATCGAGAGTAAACTATTTTATTCAATTTGATTGACGTAAACCTTTACTTGACTATTTGGATCTCAGAAACTAGCGGGTTGCTCATATCTGCATAACTGACTTAATCCTTGTGTCACATATTAAATGATCCCTTGGGATCCAAATTCACAAACTTAAAAAAAAAACACTCATTTTAAAATAATCAAAATGATATCATTTTGATCAATACTCATAAAATAATGTTAGCCGATTGTCTACATCAATGGATAAAGTTGAGCTCCCCTCTTAGTTTGAGAGAAGCTCGTCAAGTAGAATTTATGCTTGAGCTCAACTCCCTCAAATCAAGCCAAATTCAAGTTATTTCAAGCTTGAAGCTTGGCTCTGTTTAAATCCGGCCCTAAGTTTCATTATAAAATTTTTTGAAATCATGAGCAGCTGGAGGACTCATCTTTGTCAGTCTTCCAAGAAATTGCTTTTGTGCAAGGGAGTGACAACTATATTTGTAAAGGAATAAAGGTGCTGAGAAAATGACAAAGCATTGGGTCTGGTAGCAGCTTATTTTGAATTCTTGCAACGATGAAGAATTGGCAATGGCATCATTGGTCCAGTGCAGAAATAAAAATTCATTTTAAAGAAATTTAGAATTAGAGTGGATTCAAGAGTTTGTGTGTGTAAAGTGAAAAGGACATATTTATCATTTCATATTGACATACTTTGTTTAATGTCCCCAAACCCTTCTTTGGGGTGAAAGAGGTGGAATTTTATTTCAAACAAATTTTAGATTCAGTCAATAATCTTACAATTATTCAATAAATTTGAATCTTGAAATACCTCATTGCTCTTTTGGAGATGAGAGAGATATGGAAATTGGAAAGACAATGAGAGAACTTCTGAAATAGATCGGAGATTTGCATACAGAAGTTACAGCTGGAAATTGAAATTATACACATTCTTTTGGAGATGTGAAGACTAGTTAACAAATAAATTATTCTAAATTTCTGACATAATTAATTCATCAACTTAGAAAGAGTTCAAAACAGGCTACTACCAAACCAACTTTTTTATTATTTTCTCTTCCAACATGCACCTTTGATATCTACATTTTATCTAACACAATTAACGCTGGAACCTGATGTAAATCCTGAAATTATGCCTTAGAGAATGTGGTTGTTGCTGCTGGAATGATGCTGTTAAAATGTTGTTGATGTTATTTTGCTGCCGTTGCTGCTGTTGCTTTTCATATAGTTGCTGTTAATTCTTAATTATTGTTTGATTGTTTTAACTCAATTTCTTAGTCTTTAACTTTGATCATTTCACATATTTTACTTAGATTGATTGTCTAAACTTCAGCAGTAATTGTTTCAATGACATATTAATCTAGTTCGGAAATCGGGTTAGATTTGAATTGTCACGAAATCATTCTGAACTAATTAGAACTGCCCTGATGTTATTGTAGTCAAATTTGCTAGAGGCAAAGTGAACTGTTAAATTATAAGTATCAATGTAGCAGCACTTAAACGTTTTACATAAAACATATAATTGTATCTTCAAATAGTTTTGTAGTTGTGCTTAATCTTATTAGTTTTGATTTTTTTTTTTTTAATTTTAGATAGTTAGAATAAGATATAATTACTATTAGAATCGGATTAGAGCAGTATCCACGTATCATTTCTTCTGCATCTTGCTGAGTTCTTTAACTTCTGAATGTAATATATCTAAAACCCTTCCATGAAATCCTGGAATGTATAAGTTACAGAATCCATCTGCAAAAATTATCGCATAGTAAGTGTTTCATTTAATTTTTCTTAGCTATTATATTGCATATTATATTAATGGTTACAGTCTCGCATCTCCATATTATCTAGTGGAGACAAATGGAAACCAACTCAAATTTGCAGATCACATCAGATGAATGAATGCAACCATTGAAATTTGAAATGGCTTTAATTATTTTAGTGATATCACTTTGTCTTGTGCGCATTGAAAGTTGATTGGGCATGCAATATAAAATATAAATGGCCGAAGAACTTTTGCCCACACAAGGTTTGGTGTACTTTTACACCTACCCATAATATTTCAAAAATTCAAATACCCACCCTTCTTTTAAAATTCTCTATTAGGATTAAAGGTAAAATTATCATTTAATAAAAAAATTTAAAAAAACACTAAAATTTTATCTCATTTCCCCCATCATTTTAAAAAATTAATAATTTTTCCCCACCGAAAGTTTGAAAAGTTGAATTTTCCTCCTAAGGTTTTATTTTTTCCAACAACCAATCTAGGAAGGTCGTCAACCGACCTTTCTACCACCTTCCTCCCTAGTGGTTTTCCAATGTGGAAACCACCAAAAATTTGATCGAAATAATCGAACAATCTGTGTGATATTGTCTGGCCATTTCGATTGAATTTTTGGTGGTTTCCACCTTAGGAAACAACTAGGGAGGGAGGTGGTGGAAAGGCAGACCAATCGCCTTCTCAAATTGGTTGCCGAAAATTGGTTACTTGAAAAAAATAAAACCTTGATGGGAGAATGTAACTTTTCAAACTTCAGATCAGGGAAAATTGTTAGTTTTTTTTTAACTATAGGGAAAAATAAAATAAAATTTTAATTTTTTTAATTAAATGATAGTTTTACCTTTAATTCTAATAGAGAATTTTAGAAAAATAATAAATGTTTGTGTTTTTTGAACCTTGTGGGTGGAAGTTGTAATGCACCAATCCATGGGTGGGAATAAGTTATTTGGCCTATACAGATTATATTTTACTTTTTATGTTGCGGGTGAGAGTCCTGAGACTCTTGACTCTTGACTATAACATGTGCTTAAGTCTTTCTCTATTAATATTTATTTTAAATTGAATTTATGCATAAAATTGTCTATTTGTTTATTTTTGATGTTTTCAATATTCTAAAAGTGATTAAATGTTTAGTGATGTTTTCTATGTGAATGACAACTACTATTTATACAAAGACTCTTGCAAAGAATAGGGTGTTATAAGTCAAGGTTAAATAGT
Organism: Mangifera indica; assembly: GCF_011075055.1. NCBI lineage: Eukaryota > Viridiplantae > Streptophyta > Magnoliopsida > Sapindales > Anacardiaceae > Mangifera > Mangifera indica. The sequence continues at coordinate 39,978 of NW_025401158.1, read as the reverse complement.
ATTTAACTCAATTTTAATTTGATTATTTTAGACAAAGCTCGAGCTTTTCAAATTGGTGAGATTTTTATTCAAGCTCGAGTTTGAGTTTGAGACAATTTGGTTGGCTCAAGTTTAAACTTATTGATATATTTTATTGTTTTACTTTTTAATTGTTAAATTATTCTTTCAGTCTTATAATTTATATATTTATTAATTATCTTAATATTATAAACATAAATAAGATTTTAAGGGTTTAGGTATTATATTTTGAACTTTTTTGGACTTATTGATATATTGTTTGAATTGAGTCGTAAGCTTGTGAGTTTGTCGAGCCAACCATCTTCAAGCTCGAGCTCAGCTGAAAGCCAAAGTTGAGTGGCTTGAGCTCACCTCAGTTCAACTTGATTTACACCCATGATTTATATACAAAACTTTATATAAATTATTTCACATAAACTCTTTGTAAGTAGGGGTGGTGTAACACCACTCTCCCTACAAAAAGAAATATTACTAAAATTGACTATAAGAGCATTCATTTTTATGAAAGTGAAAACAATAAAAAAATAATTGTATCATAAAAGACCAAATTACCCTTTTATTAGGAACAGTGCAAAAAAGCATGCAAAGAGATGTCTCTAATTTTATAAAAGCAAAATACTCATACTTCAATGTAAAAATTTCTAATACATGGTTTGTTGAAAATGTAAGGCCAAAAGACTTATTCCCACCCAAGGTTTAGTCTATTGCTAAAGTCTCACCAACTAATTTTGAAAAATCTAAATACCCACCTTTCAACTATTACTATTAGTGAAAAATTTGTAAGTGATAATGGTATAATAGTCATTGTGTTCAAAAGTCAAATATCACTACTATTTTTTTCATCAATAGACAAGAAAATTAGATTTGTGGATGCTTTTGAGAAGCAATCCTTCAAGATCCTTTTGAGACAAGAAGATAGTCCAAGAATGGCTTCCATCCAACATCACTAGTCTCATTTTCTTCTTCCTCTGTTAGTTGTACTCATAGTATTTTGTAGAAATTTCCCCATCGTTGTTTTCTTTAACATCATAAGTCCGGTTAGGCTTCTCTGCTCTAATCATCTTGTCCTTATCTATCTTTGCAGTTCCTTCTTGTCCTTCATTATTCGCAGGATCCATTACTGTTATTGCATCTTTGTAACCATTCACAAGTTGTTCATATGCTGTATCGGCCAACAAAAGGGGGTAGAATTGGGCTTTTTTAGGGTAGGCCTAGGCCCACCCTAAGTTCTAAATTTCTTTTGGAAAGTTTAGCAGCCCACCATTGTTTCTTTTAACGGGTCTACCTTTATTCTGATTTTTTTTTTTTAAAGTTTGAGCGGTCCACCTTTGTTTCTTTTATTGGATCTATCCTGATTATGGTTTTTTTTTTTTTTTTGAAAGTTTGAGTAGCCCACCCTTCTTTTGTTTATTGACCTACTCTTATTCTGATTATTTTTTTTAACTATAAACAACCCAAAAACTTCCAAATCTCTAACTTCTATGCCTTAATCGGATTTTTCATCCCACCTTCCTTGATTTTACTTCACTCATTCTCCCTTGTTACCTCATTACTCATTCTCTAAGGATTTGATAAATGTTGCTTCATTGCTTCAAGTTTTCCAAGTGAAATTTTTATTTTTCTAGTGACAATTTTAGGTTGATATGTTGAGTTTGAGTTATGACAAATAAAATGTTGGGTTTTAATCTGCCATTGCTTGTATTTTTTGTTTCTTGTTTTATTTCTGCTTGTGGGTAGTTAACAGGAACATGCCTTTGTAGGCAATTTGCCTTTGTTGGGTTTATGATATAATGTACAAAGATCATTTATAAAAAGATGAAGGACTGTGATTTTTGTCAACATATATCACCACCTATGGGTCTAATCTTTTTGCCAACATCATGTATCTCTTTAAAAAATCATATCTCATATATGCATTTCCTAAATAATGATAATCTATTACAAAATTCAAATTACTACGATATCAAGACGTTTAAATTTCAAAAGCTTATATATTACTAATATGAAAGATATTTTAGAACATACTAAAAAAAAACTTAACATAAGACATGGTATCTTATCCAAATACAATGTCAATTTCGTAATAATAATTTTCCTTTTTTTCAATAAAAATTTACTCAAACGTAACCATTAATTCATTCCTGTGACATTACCTGACGTCCAAACCTCACTTTGCTCTGGACGGGACACTTTTGACTTGGTCAACTTCACGCGGGCTGACCGCAGGCCCAAAGCGTGTGTTGTTTATTTTCACATTAATTTGCTCTGAGAAAACATGTCTGGCATCCACTTTCTATCCTCGATAAGGACAAGGTTGCACAACTAGCTGCTGCCCCAATTTCTGTTATCTCCTGTCTCTCCCTTGATTATCCCTCTTGTGTGAAGAAAGATAGATACAACTGAGATCCTTTCAAATTTTGGTAAGTGCAAGTATTGAATTAGTTTCTCTTCATTTATCTACCATTTCTTTAGAATAAAAATGAACTGTTTTTTTTTTAGCTCAAAACCTCTACAGAGAAATTTGTATATTAATTTATTCATGTATATATAATTGTAAAATTCATGCTAGGATTTAGTGAGATGGGCTAAAATGGCTAGTGCAAACGGATGTGATTTTAAGATTTAATTTCACTCTTTTTTATTTGCCAAATAGATGAATGAAAGGCAACCAATAATTGATTGACTTCAGAGATGTTGATTTGTTATCAATGCAGTGAGTGACAACGAAAAGGTGAGATATGGCAGAGAGTGCAGTGATCTCTGTTATACAAATGTTGATTCCCTTGCTTGGCCAAGAAATCGATTTACTGGGAAGTGCAAAACGAGGAGTTGAGGACATCAAACGTGAACTGGAGAGCATCAGATCTTTACTCAAGGATGCTGATAAAAGAGCTGCACAAGAAGAAGAAGACGGAGGAGCAGGGAGCAATGAATGTGTCAAAACTTGGGTGAAACAATTGAGGGAAGAAGCTTTCAGGATTGAGGATACCATCGATGAGTATATAATGAACGTAGCACGTGGCAGAGGTCTCATTGGTTACATTCATAAAGCAAAACACCGTCGTAAAATTGCTACTGAGATCCAAGATATCAAATTATCACTTTCCAAAATAAAACGTAGGGGAGAATTCTACAACTTTAGGTACATTGATCAAGGTTCAGGCAGTGGAGGGAGAAATGTTATCCCTCATGACTCTAGAGTTAGTTCCTTTTTCATTGAAGATGTTGAGGTTGTGGGTATTGAATCTACTATAGAAGAATTGACTGATTTATTAGTGAATAGAACATTTAATATTCGGTCAGTGATTGCAGTGGTGGGTGAAGGAGGACTTGGCAAGACCACTCTTGTCGGAAAAATTTATAATGAAAATGTGGTGAAGAAGCATTTTGATTGCCAGGCTTGGATCACAATTGGGAGAGAATACTTGAAGAAAGATTTACTGAGGACAATTATACAAGAACTTTATCGTTTAGTAGGGTCTACTCTATTAGAGACACACAAAATGGAAGAGAGGGATTTGATCATGATGTTGAGGGAATACTTAAAGGATAAGTGTTACATGATTGTGTTCGATGATGTGTGGAAAATTGATTTTTGGAGAGACATAGAGCATGCTTTAATTGATAACAACAGAAATAGTAGAGTAATGCTAACGGCACGAAATAAAGCAGTGGTTGAATTCATACCTCTCTCAATAGTTCATGTTCACATGCTTGAAACCTTGTCTTCTGAGAAAGCATGGGAACTTTTTTGCAGAAAGTCATTTGGCTCTAACAATTGTTGTCCTCCAAACTTGAAGGAGTTATCTAAACAAATCATTGGAAAATGTGGAGGTTTACCCCTAGCAATTATTGCAATAGCTGGGCTTCTCTCGAGAAGGAGTAAAATTGCTTCTGAATGGAGAAATATAATTGATAATTTAGGGTCAAAACTAAGCAATGATTCCCATCTTAAAGATTGCAACAAAGTTTTGTCTGAAGGTTATTATGATCTTCCTTTCCATCTCAAGTCATGTCTTTTATACTTTGGTGTGTTTCCACAAGGCTACGAAATTGGATTTGGGAGATTAATTCGCCTCTGGATGGCTGAAGGCTTTGTCCAATGCAACAACAACCTTCTTTCTGAGCATGTTGCACAAGAATACTTAAAAGAGCTTATTGATAGAAGCTTGGTTCAAGTTTCAAAGAGAAAAGCTTCTGGACGAGTTGAAAGTTGTAGAGTTCATGATTTGATGTACGAGATTATTCGTGGAAAGATGAAAGAATGTGATTTTTGTCATTTCTTAAATGAAAGAGACTTGGATCATTTTAGTAAAACTCGACGTATTTCATTACATAAAAGCACAAACGGTGTTTTAGAGAGCATAAAAAACTCAAAGATTCGTTCCATTTATCTTTTCAATGTAGACAAATTGCCGAAATCCTTCATGATTACACTTGTTGAATTCAAGCTTTTAAAGATACTTGATTTTGAAAATGCCCCCATCGATTCTCTTCCAGATGGGGTGGGAAATCTTTTTCATTTGCACTATTTAAGTTTGAAAAATACAAATGTGAAAGAACTTCCCAAGTCCGTAGGCATGCTTCTCAACTTAGAGACTTTGAATTTGAAGTGGACTCCTATGCATGAGTTTTCGGTTGAGATCAAGAATCTGAAAAAATTGCAGAATCTAATATTTCAACGGTTGGACTTTGAAGGTCCTTATCAAGATGCAGTGAAAATACATGAAGGCTTTGGGGCTTTAACGAAGTTGCGGAGGCTACTTAGAGTGCATCTAAATTCTGAAGCACTTAAGGAGCTTATGATGATGACGCAATTGAGAAAGTTGTGTGTTAGTCTTGCAAATAGAGATGCAAAGAATTTGTTTGGTATCGTCGAGAATATGGAAAAACTTGAACAGTTGAGTGTGAGATTGTTGACAACTGGAGAAGAGATTGTTGATCTAGAAACCGTGGCTTCTCCTCCTCAATGTGTTGAGCGGTTGGGCTTGGCCATGTATATCAAGAAGGTACCAGTTTGGATTTGTAAACTTGAAAATCTAATCAAATTAAAGTTGAGATTGGTTGGATCAGCCAATGATTCCATGAGGGTACTTCAAACTCTACCTAATTTATTAGTTTTTAGTGTCCGGGTAAGAGACTCTGATGAAGAATTGCATGTAAAAGAAGGTTGGTTCCCAAAGCTCCAATACTTGAGTCTCTTTGACATCAAAGAATTGAAATGGTTGATGATTGAGAAAGGTGCAATGCCTAGTCTTACAGAGCTGTTAATTGGACCATGCCCATTGTTAAAGGAGATTCCAATTGGCATTGAGCATCTTAGAAACCTAAAGACACTTGTATTTCATATGATGTTGAAGGAAGTTTATTGCATGGTCAAAAATGACAACTGGAAGAAGCTCACTAATCACATTCCCCAAATACGTGCCACTTGTAAACGAATAAGGATTGACCTATATAATTCTTACACAACCAAGTATCTGTCATCTCTTTCGGCTGAAGATTTTGAGAAGCTTCTTGAAGATATTAAGTACAAGGATTACTAAATCAATAGGTCAGTCTCCTAAAATTAAATAAATTCTTTCTCTAGTATTAATTTATTAATTCACTAATGAGATGTGGTTATAAGCTATGATTTTTTTGTTGTTGTACATATGAAAATACACAACATGGAATTTTTCAAATTTAATCCAAGTTTTAAAAATAATTTGAAACTTGACATGATGTCTAAAAATCTTTAAAAATTTTATGATGAATCCTTTCTTTTCTTAAGTTATGCAATCCGAATTTCATAGTCTAATTCTTGTATAAATATTATAAAAATAAATTCTAAAAATCATAGGGAAGACAATCCTCCATGTTGATTTCAATATATGTGACAGCATGTAAACGTTTTTAAAAAATTTCAAGTCTAGGATTACTTAACAATGATAAGCTCAATGAAAGTGAGAGTCAAATGATGAAGAGTATCATTAAATTCCTAGTTGTCATTGATTTTCTCTTGTGTGAGTGTGCAATTCAGTTCAGAGTTTTGAGTGAGTTAATTAATTTTACAACCATTTTGTACATATACTAGGCATGACTTAGCTAACATTTATCTTATAACTTATGTCGTGTAGTGTCACTTATACTCTGGTACAAATCATTTGTCATTTGTTCTCTAAATTCCATGCTATATGCACCTGAGCTTCCAGTAAGCAAACTAGATATTCAAAAATGTACGCAAATAAAAACATTTTAGTTGGACCAAACTTGAAACTTTTAGAGTCTAAAATAGATATTCACATACCACAGACAAAGAGTCAAAATATTATAGAATACTTTGGTAGAATTAAACTAGACATTACAGAATTAACTATTCCAGTATTAAAATAATAGGAGATATATAAGAAAATACACCAACATATCAAAGTATTTTAGTAAATTTTCTAGGCGAAGGAAAGAATTTTTAATTTTCATAATTTTTATTTAAATAAAATTTTCAATTATTCATTTTAACTGAGTATAGTATTTATTTTGTTGCCAAAAAACAGGTGGAAATTTCTTCAAGCTGAGAATGTAGCAGTGAATCATCTTCTCCATTGATAACAAATATATGTGTTTGGCTATTTACATTTGTGTGATCAGTGTGTCATATCAATATCTACTGTTTGAACTGCTTGTGTGAAGCTTACTATTGGTACTGCCTACAGATATTAATTGCTTCCTATGCGATCTTTGTGTTAAAAATAAGGAAGCAGTGTGTATTTGAACTGTATTTCATCAACTATTTGATAATTTCATAAAACTTTGTGTGTGATATCTGCTTCTTGAATTGGTATTTGTTGGGCATATTTATTGAAGAAATTTAAAGATTATGGGTGCTAAGCTTTGTTAATATACAACTTTGTTAAAGTCTGAAAGGCAAGGAAAAGAAGAGGCCTTTGAGAGAGCAAAGAAGTCCTCTGTTTTACCCTGTTTGCATTGAATTGCATTGCTTTGGAGTTTTGAAGCGTTTTTGCTTTTGTTAATAGAATGGTCTCCAGATTTTCATTTGATGATTCTTGCTTTTCTTAAATGTGTAAATTTGGAAGATGTCATTGCGAATACACAGATTGTGCTAGGGATAACTCATCAGACTGAATCAACCATGGCTCTTGAATTCGATTACATTTCAACCATCTAACAAGTGATGGCTCACTGACAGCCAACATTTAAACTTTTATTGTCTCTCTTAAAGAAAAACAATTTCTAGGAAGAAAAGGGAGCAGACTTTGTCAAATTGGGAAAGATGAGCCCTTCAGCTGCTCGTGACTTTGAAAAATTACATCTGCTTTGTGTTGTTGGCCTTGATAATTCCAAAAGGTTATGACCTCCTTATTAGCATCAAGCAGACAGAGCGCAGCTTGTTGAAGTCCCATCTATTGATGATTTACTACACAACCTTTTTGATACTATTATTATTCAGATTAGATTAAAATTGCTGGTTTTTTATTTAAAAATCAGACTTATACATCACGAACACGATCTATTCAATAATATAAATTGTCACGTCTAGTTAAAACTTAAGTGGACCTATGGATTAAACAAAGAGAGTTGGACCCTCTAACATATCATCATTGATGCTTACATAGGTCAAGAGTGCAACAATTGATATTTTCTCAATCAAATGGGTGGCAATTTAATCAGCTAAAGATTGGAAGGACATCCACCCCTTTATGTGGGCCGAGTCTTCTCTTCGCTTGGTCACTAGCAAGTCAACTCTCTCTCCAAAACCCCGCAAAAATATCTCATGCGCCCTCACTTTTACAAAATATCACTTTCATCCACGGTCGTCTGCCACTCTTCAGCCCCTCGAACAGCTCCCTTCAAAGCTCCAAGACATCATAAAACTCTTCCAGTCCGTGCAAGAACGCAAAGCCAAGTACGAGCAGCTCTTGTTTTACGGAAAGAATCTCAAGCCACTTCATACCCAGTTCAAAACGAGGGAAAATAAAGTGGAAGGTTGTGTGTCTCTCAGGTCTGGATTAGAGCCTACTTTGATGAGAAGAAGAATGTTGTGTTTGAAGCTGATTCTGACTCTGTTTTGACCAAGGGTTGGCGGCTTTGCTCGTTCAAGGATTGTCTCATCGGCTTGTAGAAGAGATGGTTAAGGTTTCTCTTGATTTTGTGGTGCTTCTTGGTTTACAACAGAGCTTAGTTCCTTCTAGGAATAATAGGCTCTTAATTATGTTGAAGTTAATGCAAACGAAGGCACTTGAACTGTTTTTAGAGGCTAACAAGGCTAAAGGGTCTGTTCAATTTTGAGGGTAGTGGTAAGGATTCAATTTTGATTGATGGTAATGGTAAAAATTTCCATTTGTAATGCTCTAAACTACCAAGTTTGGTATTATATTTTTGTGCTGCTGATTCAAACTGTGAGGGTTTGGGGCTGCTTCTTATTATATAATTTCTTGTGCATCTTGCTGAGTTCTTCAAGTTCTAAATGTAATACATCTAAAACCCTTGCATGAAAAGCCTGTGTACACATGTTAATTGGCGGAAGATCTAGTTATGGCATGCTACTCTGCCTGGATAGCCTTATCATCGTTAAAACTTGTGTCACTCCATTTTCTCCAGCTATTGGTCATCAGTTTCTTGCACCGCTATTGTTCTGTCCAAGTCTCTAAGTTTGATCTGACGCAGGATGAAAATATACAACTTCAAGGATTTCTTGATAATGAACTAAAAAGCAGATTTGGTTCCGGTTCTTGCTTTCATTCACAACTTATTCTTAATATGAACTTATGTGATTGGCCTGTGCCACCATAAAGATGTAGCTTAGAGTGAAGGAATCTTTTACTTTTTCATTGCTATTACAAACAAACTGTGTTGGACTAAAATCTTAATTAAGAAAAGGCCAAAAGACTATTTCCCACCCAAATTTAAGTGCGTTTTTTAAGTCACATCTATGGGGTTTAAAAAAACCTAAAGTCTCACCTTTGAGTCAACTATTATTAAAATTTTTTGTTAAATGCAATGGCAAAATCATCATTTTATTAACAATATTAAAAAAATATAAAATTTATTCTATTTTTCTCTAAGTTTTAAAAACTAATAACTGTAATCCTACCTAAAGTTTTCAAACTTTCAAAAGTAACATTCCCTCCCCACCCCCCCAAAAAAAAAAAACTGAGGGATTATTTTCCAGCCGCTCTTCAACCATCGACAACAACATTTTAACCCACCATCTTTGACCACCGGATCTTTACTCTCTGACACAAGAAGAAACAACAAAGACAGGTCTTCATCGATTTTTATGGAATCGACGAAGACTTCATCTATTCCAGAAGAATTGATAGAGTCAATGAAGACTTTAGGCAGGGTGAGGTTATTAGTTTTTAAAACTGTAGGAGAAAAACATAATGAATTTTATATTTTTTTAATATTATTAATGAAATAATGATTTTACTCTTACCTCTTTTAACAGAAATTAGCACATGAGTAGAGTTTTGAGTTTTTCAAACCCCATGAGTGTGACTTTGAGAATGCACTGAAACTTGAGGGGGGGAAATAGTCCTTTAGCCTGAGGAAAGCGAGCGTGTGATTGAAGAAGAGTCTCAAACTGCAAAACTTTTGGTATGGTTACTTTGAAGCTTCCTTTAAGTGCAAATATGTATCAAATTCATGGCTAGAAAGAAACATAAGGTTACTCCAATAACACTTTAAATGATGCTGATCATATCTTTGTAATTAAGTATCTTCCTGTTGATGTACTGAGTTTTCTTAGTGCTTTATTTGTTTTTTTTCTAAATGAATAACTTCATTTATCCAGACACAAAAGATAGAGAGCTTCCCGCTTTTGATCCCTGCCAGATTTTCTTACTGTATCTTTCTGCAATTAGAGATAATTGCTTTAGCTGCTGAAAAATTTCAAATATATACTGCTGGGGCAATTAAGACTTAAAAATTGAGAGTATTGTATCATTTTAGGCCCAAGAAGGCCATCATACTGAAAACAAAGTAAAATAATCCATTTAACTGGCCATAGAACATGTGAGTATAGAACACATAGAAGACCTGGAAGAAAAGAGTAAGAAGAAAGTGAAACTCATTATTAACTCAGTGTATCCACAAAAGACAACATATTATCATGTGATTGATTGAATTTTAAGTTAAAAACATATTTATATAGTAATATATCATCGTTTATGTATAAGTTTATGTTTTTAATATTTATTAATTAACAATGACAGGAGAATATTTAGCTGTAGAAGAAATTATTTTTTGAGAAGTTTTTATATCTTTTTAACTTGAATATTTTTTTCTGATAAACTATTTATATGTGTTTTTTGTCATTGCCAAATTTTGTAATATTTCAATTTGTATAGAAATTTATAAAATTCATGAAACAAATGTTGTACAGTATAGACATATGTTAGTTAGGTCTAGGGTTGTTCATTTGGGTACTTTTAGAATTTGTGAAATCAGGTTTGAATTGAGGTTTTTCAATGTAATCTAGGCGGATTTCTAAGAGTTGTTGATATAAGTTGAATTCATTGATTGTGGCTAGAATTTGAGTAGGTTTTGCATGGTAGCTTGAAACATATAAAAGTTGTATGAATCTTTGCTCTAAATCAAGGTAAGTAGAAACTATTTGTTTTGTATGCATATGAATGTTTGATTTTTGACCCTATATATTTAGAAATGATAGTCAAATATGAAGATTTTGGTTTCCATAAGTTATAAAATATTTTTATACACGTTTTTTATTAAACCCAAACATTTATACAAATGTTTTCATAATTTATATAAATATTTCATTTTGTTTATATATAAATGTTTTCGTAAGTTAAATGAATAGTTTATTTTGTTTATATATAAATGTTTTTGCAAGTTACATAATATTTCTGTAAACGTTTTTGTTTCACCCAAATTTTAATTGCTTAAACATTGATTTAATAAAGATTACTTATGGTACATTTATGATATGAAATTTTGTATATATATGTGGTATTGACTTATTGTCCACTATCTATGAATATTTGCTCTGAACTTTAAAACTATAAGTTTGGTCTAATTAGATTATCTATTTTGTTGTGCATATTTCTAAATTCTGGCCAGGTCACCAAGATGAGAGGTAATATCTGATTCTAAAATTTTGATCGGGTCATTGGGAGTACAAGTGATACTATGTGATATGAGTCTTAAAATATTTTTGAGATTGATATATGAAAATTTTTGATATATTTTGGTCTTTATACATTGTTTTATATGCGTAAACATTTGATTTGGTTTGACTTTCCTTGTCAATGTTTGAATTAAATGTTTTTGTGTGTATATATCATATTTAGTTTCTTCTTACCAAGTTGACAACTCACCTCCTTATCATTAATTTTTTGCATATTAGATTTTGACATAGTGTGAGTGATTGTTTAACAATTAAGGAATAAGGAGTAAAAAAGGGTTGACTAAATAAAAAAAATTGTATCTATTTAATTGTATGTTTTCTATTGAGGACAATTATTTTTGTTATAATGTTGTAAGTTTGAAAAAAAAAAATTGTATTTAAGACTTTATTTGATTAAGAAATTTCTAAATTTTATTGTACACTTATATTAGTTTTTGGGTATTACAACTTCCACCTTTGGTTTGGATGTGGCATTGTCACCCAAACGACAATAATTCGTCTAGACAACGCTTTTGTTGTCTAGACAAAACCCAAATGAAGAGAAAGGGCTTCAAATGGAGAGAAGACATTAGAGGGAAAGCCATTGCTAGGAGGGAGAGAGCGGTTGCCATTCACTGAGAGATTTGAAGGGGGGGAAATGTCACTTTTTAAAATTTAATTCTAAGGGAAAATTGTTAGTTTTCTAAATCAAGGGAGGAAATCATATAAATTTTTAGGGTTTAGTGGTAAAATAGCAATTTTATCTTTCCTTCTAACGAAAAAAATTTAACAAAAGTTAGTTTATAAATGAATGTTTAGAATTTTTATCTGACATTGGTGTATTTTGGCGATTAGACTAAAACTTGGATGGGAATAGTCCTTTGGCGTATATAATGCTAAAAGACCTGCTTCTACCGAGGTCAATGACAAAACTTTATTCAAGTTTTTTATTCAAAAGAAATAAAAATAAACCATGTTCATTAAGGAATCCAGGGAAGATCAGAATGTTTTAGGCAAGATAACTAGTTGATGCCTCACTCTCTTTACTTGAAAACCAACTCTACTTCCATGGTAATATTTGTTTAACCATTAAAGATCTTCATATTCGTCACCATCTCTCTCTGGCTGATATGTTCTGATTTTATGTATGCAGGCATGGCGTGATGAAGGAGGAGTTTGTGATGGCAATGGCGTGCTTTTTAGTTATTATATCACAAAGTTCGATATATCATTTCTTCTGATTTTTTTTTTTTTTCGGCTGCAGAAAAAGATTATCTCCTTTTGCCTGAAGAAAGATAGACACAACTGAAATCAGTGGAAGAACTGAATTGGTTTCTTTCATTTATCTTCATCCGATTCAGTTGTTTTAGACACAATTGGGATCCTTTGAAAATTTAGCCAGTGAAAGTATTGAATTGGTTTCTTTTTGAATGAACTAAAATAAGAAAGTACCGGGGATTTGTCGTGATTTATCCAAAACAGGGATATGTTGACCAAAGTCAAAATTATTTCAATATTTTCTCATCTCTCTAATTATTATGAATGAATTTGCTGATGAATTGCTGTATCACTTACAGAGTAGAATAATGTGTTTATAAACTAGGATTCATATCTATTTGACAAACCCTGATATTCAATGGGGACTGGGACGCCCACCCTTTGAAATTAATGCAGCAAGACCATGTGTGTATGCACAGCACCTTATAAACGAAGAGATGCCCAATTCCATTGATCTCTCACTTGGGAGTACTTGCACAATGTAAACTAACCTTAGTAGCACACCATATACTTTGCCAAGCTAACTGCTTTTGTCAAGAAATCTACCTTGATTACTACTATGTTGACCGACCTTCTCTTACAAATAGACTTGTCAATTGGGCCGGGTTGAATGGAGGCTCGGCCTGAAGCACGAAAAAAAGCCCGGCCCAGTATTGTTGAGTGTCAGGCCGGGCCTTAGGCTTTAATATTAGACTCTTGGGCTGGCTTGGCCCGGTATGATACTGTTTATAATAAAAAAATTATTTTTTTTTCTGGCGCGGCAGAAACAAATTTTTGCTTCTGCCAGCTTCTACAATGTTGAGTGGAATTAGAAGAAATAAAAATATATATTAATCAAAAAATTGAATGAAAATAAATTGCATTAAAAAGCGAGATCATGATAGCAGTTATCTTTTGTTAATATAATTTTAGGCCTGTATTTATTTTTTATATATAATTTATATATTTTATTAAATAATTAAATATTATTTTATTTTTAACTTAAAATTATTCTTTTATCATATATTTAAATTATATTTTTTTTATTGATATATTTTATAATAAATTTATACATATTTATTATTGACATAAAATTGATATATTTTTATATAATTAAATAATTTTAAATAAATAATAACAATTAATTATACAATAATATTTTTTTTATATGAACGAAAATTATGTTAACCCTCACTTTCTAATTCAATATTATTACAAAGGAATGGGAAATCTTATGAAAATTTGATAACTGAAAAATTGTTTTTCTTTTCTTTCCTTTTCAGTGTAAAATATTTTATGTAAAAATTACTAATTTCTTACAAGTTATTAAGTTACATAAGTATCCATTAACCCATAGAATTTTTTTTCCAAACCATTAAATATATTAAATTTCAAGTATAAATCAAGAGGGGAATTAGATTAAGGCCTGGCCCGGCCCATTTAAAGCCCGTTAGTATATGGGCTGGGCTTTGGGTCTTTATATTTTAACAGGTCGGCTCACCTCGAAGGCCAGTTACTGTTTGAGCCTAGGGCCTGGCCCATTAGCCCAATGGGTTGAGCCGGTGTCGGCCCGGCCCGGCCCATTGACGTCTCTGCTTACAAAACCCCTTTTTATTCTACCAAATGTCTGATGAAGTTGTATTGTACGCCAATGTGTTGTGTGTGAAATTAGGGCTTGATTTTTGGCTAAATAAATAGCCCCTTGATTGTCACACCCTATCTGCACTGCATCAAGCTTGAAACCAAGCTCTGTACTCAACTTGCATGACCACATAGGTTCCTTGCGAGCTTGTGTCAATGTCATGTATTCTGCTTCCGTAGATGGAAAGGCCACAAAACTATGTCTCTTAATCAACAAATTGTTGCACCAAACATGTTAAAAACATACCCACTAGCTGAATGCCTACCATCGAGATCTCCTTCCTAATTAGCTTCCACAAATCCTGTGACATTTAATTCATCCAGTTTCCATAAGAAAGCGCAAAATCTGAAGTCCCATGAAGAAACCTTAGGATTTGTTTGACTGCACTGTAATGCTTTTTGGCAGGATTGGACATGTAATGACTTTGCACTCCCACTGCTAAGGCAATATCAGGTCGCTTGCAAACCATGACATACATTAGACTCCTTACAACACTGGCATATGGTATATGTGTCATCTCTTCAATTTCTTCTTCAGATTTTCGGCGCTGATCTGAAGATATTTGCTTTAAGGCCTTAGGAGTCTTCATGGGATCTTTAACACCTCTTCAATGTACTTCTTTTGCCTTAACCACAGTTTTCTTATAATCTGCATCCCCAAAATAGTATTTACAGCATCATATGAAACTACGCAGCCAACAAACCTTTGACAGATTTAATTAATTGCTTACTGTTTCCTATTAGTAATATGCCAACAACATATGATGTAAGAATAACAAATTTATTGTATAACATCTTTACATATACACAATGATCAGCATTATTGTGTCTGTAGCCATGCTGAAGAATATGGATATCAAATTTTTGATACCACATTCTTGGTGATTGTTTAAGTTTATAGAGAGACTTTATTCAATCTATACACCAAGTATTCATTTCCTTTGCAAAGGAACCCCTAAGATTGACTCTTGTAAATTTCTTCTTCCACGTCACTGTGTAAGAAAGTTTTCTTTACATCCAGTTGCTGAACCTTGAGATCATATGCATTTACCACAGAGAACGCTTCCAACTGCTTTTTGATCTTTAGACAATTTACATAGGCTCCATGTCTTATTTTTATAAAGTGAATGCATCTCCTCATTCTTCACAGGCTCCAACAGATAAACATCCTTCATGGCTCTTGCTTCCTTGGCACTCCTTGGTTCATCACCACTCACATTCAATGTGTACATTGCACTCAAAGATTTAAGAAACATGTTGATGCCTCCTCATATTTGGTGGCATCACATTCTCTTCATTAGATCATCATCGGGACCATCCAATGAGCTATAATCTATTGTACTGTCGAATTGGTAATTATGTTCAGATTCTACAGATTTTGAGTTAACCATTTGTGCAACATTATTAGGAATTTTCTCCTCTTGTTACTTCATTGTAGTCACATCAAAGATCACCTTTTTGGACTGTTTCTATTATTCTAAGGCCACACATTGTTGGGTCTCACTAAATGCAACATCTCTGTTGTCAAATGATGGTTCTGCTCACAGGATTCCACAGCTTGGAGCACTTGATGCCATATTTAAAGCCCACAAACTTGCACCTTTCAGATTTGTTGTCAAGCTTACTTTTCTTCTCTTCGGGCATGTCAACATGAAACAGATTTGGTTTTCTCCCACACAAGGCTTCAGATGGCATCATGTGTTTAACTGTTGATGTTGGTGAGACATTCTTCAAATAACATTCCATTGTTGTAGCCTCTGCCCAAAATTCAGACCCTAAATATGTCACATTTAACTTACATCTCACCTTCTCCAAAAGTGACCAATTGAGACATTAAACTTCCCCCATTCAGCTAGGGCTTGCATGGTGTTGTCTTTTGCCTTGTAATTCTAGGTGCCGCACAAAATTGTTCAAATCTGTCACGACAAAATTCTCCCCCATTGTTTGTTCGCAAGATCTTGATCTTCTTATCCAATTGATTTTCTATCAAAAACTTCCACTCACAAGACTTTTCTAATGCTTCTGACTTGATTCACCTAAAATAAATCCAATAGTATTGACTGAAGTCATATATGAATGATATGTCATACCCAAAGACATCGTTGCGAATTTATTCAGAAATCTCAGACGTCCTCGTGTCTGTGGACTAAAAGTTAACTCAAATTTTTGCCTTGTAAACATTGTTCACAAAATCTCAATCCCATTGAGCAACCAGGATTTCTTTCAGCAATTTTTCCAGTCACCAGCATAGAAAAACCTGCCTCTCCAATGTGCTTCATTCGTTGATGCCACAACATTGCAGTATTGATTTCTTCAGCTCCTGCCTTTTCATTAATATTGCCACCTTTAAGATGACTTGTAACAACATTAGCCAACAGCCTAAAAAGAGCACCATATCGAGTTCCTTTTAAAATAAGAATGGATCCTCGAGTCATCTTGCATATGATGTTCTGTCACAACTACACGTTATTCCTATGTCAACCATTGTTCCAATCAAAAGTAGGCTCCTACTCATATCAGGAATTGGCATTACTCAGGGAGAGTCTTCAGCATGCCAACAAGATAATTATTAAAGTAAATTAAAGCAATTTCAAAGATGATCCGCACTTAACAACTGCATCATGTGATAAGATCAATATATAAAATTAAAAGAACTGCTTCTATCGAGGTCAATGACAAAACTTTTATCCGAGTTTATTATACAAAAGAAATAAAAATAAAACATTAATTTATACTGCTTTAATCTCTTTAATCCCCTGTCTCTGATCACTTGAAACACCTCAATCACCATCACTATTTCCCTCTGGCTCTTCAACTTGCTAATACATTTTAATTTTATGTACGAAGGCAGAAAGGAGTTTGTGGTGGGCTTGGTGTGCTTATCAGTTATAATAATATCACAAAGCAATAAAAGATTATCCACTTTTGCCTGGAGAAAGATAGACACGGCGGGGATCCTTTCAAAATTTGGTTAAGTGTAAGTATTGAGTTGGTTTCTTTCCATTTATCAATCATTTCTTTAGAATAAAGATGAACTTATTTTTACTCCAAAACTTCTACAAAGAAATTTTTATATTAATTTATTCATGCGTGTATACAATAGTAAAATTTATGCTAGGATTTTTTCAGATGGGCTAAAATGGCAAGTGCAAACGGATGATGATTTGAACATTTAATTCCACTCTTTTTTATTTGCCAATTAGATAAATGAAAAGTAACCAATAATTAATTGATTTAGATATGTTGATTTGTTATCAATGCAGTGAGTAACAAGGGAAAGGTGAGATATGGCAGAGGGTGCAGTGGTCTCTGTAATACAGATGTTGAGTCCCTTGCTTGTCCAAGAAATCAACCTACGGGGACGTGTGAAACAAGGAGTTGAAGACATCAAACTTGAACTGGAGAGCATCAGATCTTTACTCAAGGATGCTGATAAAAGAGCTGCACAAGAAGGAGGAGCAGGGAGAAATGAAGGTGTCAAAACTTGGGTGAAACAATTGAGGGAACAAGCTTTCCGAATTGAAGATGCCATTGATGAGTACAAAATGAAGGCAGCAAGAATTCCTCAAGGCAGGTGTCTCATTGGTCACATTCATAAGGCCTGCTACTTCGTAAAGATGTTGAAACTCCATCATGGAATTGCCACTGAGATAGAAGATATCAAATTATCACTTTCCGAAAGAAAACATAGGGGAGAATTCTACAACTTCAGGTACATCGATCAAGGTTCAAGCAATGGAGGGAGAAATGTTATCCCTCATGACTCTAGAGTTGGTTCTTTTTTCATTGAAGACGCTGAGGTTGTGAGTATTGGATCTACTAAAGAAGAATTGATTAATTTGTTAGTTAACAAAACATCCAATATTCAGCTAGTGATTGCGATCGTGGGTGAAGGAGGTCTTGGCAAGACCACTCTTGTCAGGAAAATTTATAACGATGATGCAATGAAGAAGCATTTTGATTGTCAAGCTTGGATCACAGTTGGGAAAGAGTAGTTAAAGAAAAATTTACTAAGGATAATTGTAAAAGAACTTCATCGTAAAATGGGGTCAGCTCTATTGGAGGTAGATACAATGGAAAAGAGGGATTTGATCATGATGTTGAGGGAACACTTAAAGGACAAGTGTTACATGATTGTGTTCGAGGACGTGTGGAAAATTGAATTTTGGAAAGATGTAGAGCATGCCTTACTTGGGAACAACCAAAATAGTAGAGTAGTGCTAACAACACGAAATAAAGCAGTGGCTGAATTTGTACCATTCTCAATGGTTCATATTCACATGCTTGAAACCTTGTCTTCAAAGAATGCATGGGAACTTTTTTGTAAAAAGGCATTTGTCTCTAATAGTTGTCCTCCAAACTTGAAGTAGTTATTTGAACAAATCATTGCAAAATGTGGAGGTTTACCTCTTGCAATTGTTGCGGTAGCTGGGCTTCTCTCAAGAAAGAACAAGATTGTTTTGGAATAGAGAAATATACTTGATAATTTAGGGTCAAAACTAAGTAGTGATTCCCGTCTTAAAGATTACAATGAAGTTTTGCTTGAAGGTTATTAAAATCTCCCTCACCATCTCAAGCCATGTTTTTTATACTTTGGTGTGTTTCCAGAAGGCTATGAAGTTAAATTTGGAAGATTAATTTGCCTTTGGAAGGCTGAAGGCTTTGTCCAAAGCAACAACCACCTTCAATCTAAGCATTTTGTAGAAGAATACTTGGAGGAGCTTATTGATAGAAACTTGGTTCAAGTTTTAGAGAGAACAGAGTCTGGACGAGTTAGATTTTGTAGAGTTCATGATATGATGTATGAGATCATTCACAGAAAGAGGGAGGAATGCTATTTTTGTCTTTTCTCAAATGAAAGAGACTTGAATCACTTTTGTAAAACTTGGCGTATTTCAATACAAGAACGCATTGATGAAGTTCTAGAGAGCATAAAAAATTCAAAAATTCGTTCCGTTTTTCTTTTCGATGTAGGCAAATTGCCCAAGTCTTTCATGACTACACTTGTTACTACTTTCAAGCTTATAAAGGTACTTGATTTTGAAAATGCCCCTGTAGATTCTCTTCCTAATGGGGTGGGAAAACTTTTTCATTTGCACTATTTAAGTTTGAAAAATACTAAAGTGAAAGAACTTCCCAAGTCCATAAACATGCTTATCAACTTGGAGACTCTGAATTTGAAATGGACACCCATGTTGGAGTTTTCAATTGAGATCAAGAATCTAAAACAATTGCAAAGTCTAATATTTCAACAGATTAACGATGAAGGACCTTGCCATAATTTAGTGAAAATACCAAAAGGCTTTGGGGCTTTAACAGAGTTACAAAGCCTACTTAAAGTGCATATACATTCTGAAGCACTTAAGGAGCTCAAGATGCTGACACAGTTGAGAAAGTTGAGGGTTAATCTTGTATATAGAGATGTATGGGATTTGTTTGCTATCGTTGAGAATATGGAAAACTTTGAACGGTTGAGTGTGAGATTGTTGACAAGTGGAAAAGAGATTGTTGATTTAGAATCGGTGGCTTCTCCTCCTCAATGTCTTGAGCGGTTGGACTTGGGTATGTATATCAAGAAGCTACCAATTTGGATTTCTGAACTTCAAAATCTAATCAGATTAGAATTGATTTTGGTTGGATCAACCAATGATTTGATGAGAGACCTTCAAGCTCTGCCTAATTTGTTGGTGTTTATTCTCACTGTGAGAGACTATGATGAAGAATTGCATTTCAAAGAAGGCTGGTTCCCAAAGCTCCAAGTGTTGTGTCTCTATGAATTCATAGAACTGAAACGGATGGTGATAGAGAAAGGTGCAATGCCTAGTCTTACAGAGCTTCAGATTGGATCATGCCCATTGTTGAAGGACATTCCAACTGGAATTGAGCATCTCAGAAACCTAAAGACACTTTTATTTGATATGATGTTGAAGACAGTTTATTGCATGATAAAAGATGACAACTGGGAGAAGCTCACTAATCACATTTCGGAAATACGTGCCTCTTATAACGAAACACCCAGGAGATATAATTTTTTCAAGATTACATTTTTGTCTTCTCTTTCAGCTGAAGATTTTGAGCAACTTCTTAAAGATATTAATTACAAGTATTACTAAATCAACAGGTCAGTCTCGTAAACTTAAATAAATTTTTTCTCTAGTATTAATTTATTAATTGACAGATGAGATGTGATTATTTGCTATGCTTTTTTTTTTTTAATTGTACCTATGAAAATATTGAACATAAAATTTTTCAAATTTAATCCAAGTTTTAAAAGTTATCTGAAACTCTACATGAAATCTACAAATTTTTTATAAAGAATCCTTTCTTTGTTTAGGTTATGCAATCCAAATTTCATAGTTTAATTCCTCCTATAAATACTATAAAAATAAATTCTAAAAATCATAAAGAAGAGAATCCTCCATGTTGAATTTAATATATGTGACAGCATGTAAATGTTTTTAAAAATTCCTAGTCTAGGATTACTTATCAATGAAATATACAATCTTTTCTGATGACTATTTGTCTTTTATTTACCATGAACAGATGATGAACCTTTGACTCATCTTTTCCTTAAATAAACAAGTCTTGTTTAATATTGTCAGTATGTAATTTCAACTATATGATTGTGGACTCAATTATTTGATTGTGAACCATGTAAATTCTGTGTGTCTTTAATCGATTGCTAATTACCATTGATTTCCTCTAGTGTGAGTGTGCCGGTCAATTCAGAGTTTCATACACATAATTTATGTAACATTCATCATATGACTCTTTTCATGTATTGTCACTTTGAATTCCATACTATATGCACCTGAGCTTCTGGTAACCCAACTGGATAATCAAGTGTATGCAAACAACAAACATTAAAGTTGGACCAAACTTAAAAATTTTGGAGTCTAGAATAGATACTCACAGACCACAGACAATGAATCAAAATATTCTAAAATATTTTGACAAAATTAAACTAGACATTATAAAATAATTCTTCTAGTATTAAAATAATAGGTGATAGATGAGATGATACATAGCCATATCAAACTCTTTCAAAGTATTTTTGTAAATTTTCTAGGCAAGGGAAAGAGTTTTTTATTTTTATAATTTTTATAAAACCCAAAATTTCAATTATTTTTTAGACATGAAGGTTTTCAATAAATTTGATCTCATGTTAAAACGATAAAATATGAATTTTTTTATCTTTTTTTTTATGTTGAAGAGTGAAAACTGTAATATAGAACTTCCAAAGTATTTTTGTACATTCTCTAGACAAGGGAAATAATTTTAACTGAGTATTGTATTTATTCTGTTGCCAAAAAACAGGTGGAAATTTCATCAGGCTGAGAATGTAGCAGTGAATCATCTTCTCCATTGAAAACAAATATATGTATTTGGCTATTTATTTTTGTGTGATCAGTGTGTAATATCTACTATTTGAACTGCTTGTGTTAAGCTTACTGTTGGCACTGCCTACAGATATTAATTGCTTCCTATGTGATCTTTGTGTTAAAAATAAAGGAAGCAGTGTGTATTTGAACTGTATTTCATGACTTATTTGATAATTTCATAAACTTTGTGTGCAATAGGGAGGTCATTTAATCCCTGCCTGAAGTATTTATTTTTTTTAATGCAGTAGGGACTCAAGTGGTAAAATATTGATTTTTTTTTTTTAATGAATTAGTATTTGTTGGGCATATTTATTGAAGAAATTTAAATATTATGGGTGCTACTGTTAGAGTTAAGCTTTGTTAATAGACAACTTTGTTAAAACCTGAAAGGCAAGGAAAAGAAAAGGCCTTTGAGAGAGCAAAGAAGTCCTCTGTTTTACCCTGTTTGCATCGAATTGCATTGCTTTGGAGTTTTGAAGCGTTTTTCCTTTTGTTAATAGAATGGTCTCCAGATTTTCATTTGATGATTCTTGCTTTTCTTAAATGTGTAAATTTGGAATGTCTCATTGAGAATACACAGATTACGCTATGGATAACTCATGAGACTGACTTGAATTCGATTACATTTCAACTACCTAACCAGTGATGGCTCAGTGACTGCCTATGATTTCTCAGATAGGATGTGCACGGTAATGTTTGCCTCAAATGAATGAGAGTAGCAGAGTCGAGCCAATGTTTTGAAACATATGAATCTGCTCGACTTGAAAATGCTAAAAGCTTATTCATCACTCATGCATAGCTTTGACTGCTGGGCCCACAATTTGTTAAAATGTGGCTGGTATTTGAGGAAAAGTTCACTTAAAGTTCTATGATGGATGGAACAGTTGTTTCATCATAGGTGAACAGATGTTCTAGGCAGCAAAACAACATAACAGGGTTGTTATTGTTCTAGAGATTTAGTCGTTGTCAGTTCCGAAATCGTTGTAGTTGTTCTATACGTGACAATTTATGACAAGAAGAATAGGAAAGTGAATGAGTTCGTTCTATACAAAATGCGAGCAAGAAAGTGTGAAAGGAGAGTTCCATCCTTGAAATGTCTGCTCCCTTAGATGAAACTGAAGTATTTGGATTGCGGTAAAATTACATTTTAGGTTTCACTATATAATGGAAACCCTAATTAATAAAATGTAATGAATTTAGTTTTTTTTTTTTTTTCAGAAATTAATAAACTTTTGAAGGCACCTCAACTAATCTCCGTCGGTAACAGAATTAACAGCCTGTGAATCTGCACTACTTGACAATGCAGAAGCTCATCCATCAATCATGCATATCTTTGACTACTAGGTCCAAAATTGGTATTAAATTTAATCTCATCCATCCATCACTCATGCTTTTCGTCTTCTCAGACGAAAACGAGATCTTCATAGGTCACAGTTCCGAAGGAGGGGAGAGAGATTGCTAGAGCATAGTGATACGTTGGGGACTCTTTGTCGTTGGCGATGGTGCCAAATATTAAAAAATAAACCCTAGGGAAAAATATTATTTTTTAAAACTTGGCTTAGGGAAAAACCTTTTAGTTTTTAGAGTTTAGGGGGGGAAAAGGAGATTGAATTTTAAAGGGTTAGGTTCCGTTAACTTTAACTATTCATAGATGGGTATTTGACATTTTCAAAATTAAGGGATGAGAACTTAGAAAAACAAGATAGTTTGGGTGGGAATAAGTCATCTTGCCTAAATTTAAAAACAATGCAGTTATAAAAAGGCCAAAGGACTATTTCCCACCAAGGTATGTTGATTTCCCAAGTTTCCTCCAATTAATTTTGAAAATCTCATTTACCCATCTATGAATGATTAAAATTAAAAAAACCCTAACCCCTTAAAATTTTATCTCATTTTCCCCCCTAACCCCTAAAAACTAACCATTTCTCCCTAGGTTAAGTTTTAAAAAATAGTATTCCCCCCTAAGGTTAAGTTTTCAATCCCCGACACCAAATCAGATGTCATAGCCCACAATGAAGCTTTCCAGAGGCATCACCATGCTCCGACAGTCTCTCTTCCCTCCTCTAGAACGTTGGTTGGCTGAGATTTGGGACTGAAAAGTTGAAGAGCTTCGTCCGACGAAGCTCTCTGTCTTCCCAGACGAAGACAACGACCTTATTTTCATCTAGAGGACGATCGTCTTCCCAAAAGAACACTTTTGGGAAGATGAAGAGCTTCATCTCCCGATGAAGCTCTTCAATTTTCTAGCCCAGATCTCAGTCGACCGACGTTCTAGAGGAGGGAAGAGAGACAATCGGAGCATGTTGATGCCTCTGGAAAGCTTCATCGTCAGTGGAGTTGGATTTAGCGTTGGGGATTGAAAACTAAACCCTGGGGGGGAGGAATGCTATTTTTTAAAACTTGGCCTAGGTGAAAATAGTTAGTTTTTAGGGGTTAGGGAGAGAAAAAGGGATAAAATTTTTATTTATTTTTAATATTATAAATAAAATAATGATTTTGCCCTTTAAACTGTTAATTTAAATAACTCATAGATGGATAAATGAGATTTTTAAAGTTAACGGAGGAAAACTTTGGAAAACAACATACCTTCGGTGGGAAATAGTCCTTTGGCCTTATAAAAATTAGGAACAAAAGAGCATTCAAAATATAGAACGGTGTCAGCAAATCTGAATAGAAAGACTGATAAAGCAAAACCAAAACAGAACAAATAAAACTTGGAAACACTATGCATGGCTTATCCTTTCATTTGAGTGACATTAAATCAGAAAGTGCATTCGAATTTATTATAATTAATGATCCCTGCATGAATTATCCTTTCATTTTCTTCTACAATTCATTTGTGTTTCCCCAGATAAGTGAATTTAAGGGAGCTAAGAAAACTAAGAGACCTGTCTCAGGTAATGAATCTAACCAAGAGTTCTGTGGTGTATATAAATATCTTACATAATTTTCTTCTTCAATCAAGCTTGCGGAAAAGTATGCAAACTATGGAAGGGTCTCATGTAGTCAGTGAAGAAGAGAAAAAAAATAAAGCATTATAGCAGTGCCCACCAAATATTACTGGTGGGCGAGGGAGACTTTTCAATTCCAGCATGCTTGGCCGAGGCCTTTGGTTCTGCTGCCAATATGACTGCAACTTCTCTTGACTCCAGAGGTATAAATCTTTCCACAGACTCAGAAAACAGCACCTTAATTGAATCCTGCAAAGTTACAACGAAGTCCTCCACATTTGATTCAAGCATTTTCACCCATATACTCTGATAGATATTTCAATACTAAACATTTCTGCCAATCATATTTCAACTATGACAGAAAAGTAATCGAAATTCAAAACCCTAGCACAGAGAAAGCGAGACAGTGTGTGGTAAAAGTCTGAAAGATGAAGAGGGAAGAGAGGGGGTTAAATCGATAGTAAAATAACATTGTTTATAGAGTAAACTTAGGCAAAAAGTCAATAATTTGTAAATTAAATATAATTCGAGGAAATTCAATAATTCATAGCCTTTAAAAAAAAAAAAAACTACTAGTTTTACAGCAATTCTAATTTTTAAAGTTTGGGAGTGTTTTAAAAATTTTTAACATATCCTTTAAAAAGAACAATTATATTTTCAATTTGAGTTATGAATTTCAACCAAATTTGAGTTGAATTAAACTGTACTGTTGCTAACTCAAGTTTTATTTGGTTTAAAAAACAAATCGAATCTTTACTTTTGAAACCAAGTCGGGTTGG
Organism: Mangifera indica; assembly: GCF_011075055.1. Classification (NCBI taxonomy): domain Eukaryota; kingdom Viridiplantae; phylum Streptophyta; class Magnoliopsida; order Sapindales; family Anacardiaceae; genus Mangifera; species Mangifera indica. The sequence continues at coordinate 14,822 of NW_025401158.1, read as the reverse complement.
TTTGGATGAGCTTATTTTATTTACACCTAAACTAGATTATAGACCTTAACCGTTTTTCAAATTATTCAAACCAAATAGAACCCAACCAGAGTCAAACGTTATTTTTGAATGATTTGGTTCAATTGTTTGGTTTGGTGTATTTGTAGCACTCTAAGAGCTATAAGAACGGCCTTGTAAGTTTTTTTTAAGTGAGAATTTTGAAAAGTCTGTAGTTAATTAAGCATTAATTATTATTTTTTGATGATGGAGTGGGCTTGTTTTCTCCTTTGAATGCTAGCTGGCTATGAGGCTACATATACATGTTCTTTGCTCAGATTTATACTTTAATCCTTTAGTTCATTACTACTGAGCATTTATGTTCTAACTTGTTCACTGTAATGTAATAAAGGCCACCATCACAAGAGATTTAAATTCTGCTCAAGTTGGTGAACAGTTTACACATATCATTTCTTCTGCATCTTGCTGAGTTCTTCAACTTGTAATTGTGATACATCTAATGCATTTGTACACTTGTTTATTGGTGGAAGATCTAGTTATGGGATAGTACTTTGCCTGGATCCATTTTCTCCAGATATTGGTTCCTAGTTTCTTGCACAGTTCTTGTTTTGCCGAAGTCTTCTAGTGTGATCTGACCAGTAACACTTCAAATGATGCAGATCATATATTCGAATCAACATCAACAGGCATCAAGCATATAATCATGGCCTGGTTGTGGGTGTCATGAAATCATGTCTTTTAGTTAAGAATGTGTCTGTAGATGTACTGAGTTTTCTTAGTGGTAGACGTTGTTATGTTCTTTTACTTTTGTAACAGGTTAGGCTCCTGCTTTATTTGTTTTTTTTTAAATAAATAAATTCATTTATCCAGACACAACAGATAGAGAGCTTCCGACTGTTGATGCCCCCCAGATTCTCTTATCTTTTTGCAATTAGAGATAGTTGCTTTAGTTGCTGAAAGATTTCAAATATATATTGTTGAGGCAATTAAGACTTCAAAATTGATAGTATAGAGCTTGTTAGAACTGAAAATAATTCTCTTGTAGGTATGGAGCTTATCAGAATGTCTTTTACATAAGAATTGCTTTAATTGTTTGTTAGAATTTGCATGGTTGAGGCAAATGGATGAGTGAGCATCAGGTAAGGAGGCACAAAACGAAAGTAAAGCATACATAGATACTTAACTTGAAAGCAACAAAAGATGAATGAAAAAGGAAAAATTCTTTGCCCTTCCAAGTTCCATTCAATTCCCATCTTTGTAATCATTCTCACTTGAGAAAATATATAATCCTGAACCGAATTCCCCTCTTTTCTGATGGTTCATAGACAACGTGGCTTCTTGTACTAACTTCAAGGCTGAGTTATCTTCAAGAATCAAGATTGGAAACACCTGGTTAGTTTCTTGATTCTTATTTTGTTCTTGTACTAACTTCAAGGCTGAATGATTAGTTGCACGCGATAAGAGATTATCCTCTCTTGCCTGAAGAAAGATAGAAAACTGGGACATTGAATATCACAAAGTCTTCCATTATCTCATTTATTCAGGTAACAAGTTCTACCGCTTATTGTAAGTTGATATATTTCGTAAGAGTTAAATTGATTATTCATAAATTGGTTTATCGTATACTGCAATAGCCAAATCTAGTCTTGTAGAATCATTAAGTACATCAAACTATCTATAGCATTAGTGTATGCACGTTTATCATCTCCTTCTGCGTACTAGATTTTGGATTTTGTGAAACACTCAATTTAGAGTGATGCTCTATAGGTGTTTTTACTGCCTTGGCATCATGCATATTAAACCTTTTCAGCATCTTTTACAGATAATCTTGCTGAAGCAAGGTCAGTGTACCAACCTTTCAATTTTTGGTTATGTTCATGCTTGGAATTTTCCCAACTTAAACAAAGTATTTCACATCGAAATGTAAGCTCGTCAGCCTTTTAAACTTTTCCATTTCAGCCTTGTCTTTACATGTTACTAGCACGTACAAAACAAGATAGATAAAGCAGTTATACTTAATTCCTTGAAGTAAAAATAACTATTTTGTTTGCTTTTAGTCAAACCAGATTCAATCATGAACATATCTAATTTCTTGCATGTGTGAAACATTTTGCCACCAAACAAGCTTTGAATCTGGGCGGCTCTAATTCTAGGAATTTTGGGCTTCTTTTAAAAATTCATTTGCATTTACCGTCTTTCCTCCTTTGGGCATATCAACAACTTGCCATGTTTGATTCTTCATCGGAGAATCATATTCCTGCTTCATTGCATCCAACCATTGTCTTATTTGAATTTACTGGATCATTTACTGTTTTTGGTTCCTTGTCAGTTTCTTCAGCAATTAACTTGTAGTGCATACACAACCAATTCAACATAACCGAATCTTTTAGGTGGCCTGATGGTTTTACCAACCCTATCACAGGTTAACTGATAATTCCCCAAGTCATTAGGTTGAGAAGCTTCTTTATCCACCTCATCTACAATCAGATATTTGAACTCTTACTAGAATTTTTGCTTCAAAATTTTCAACTTTCTGTACTTCAATTTCTTGCCCAAAGTAGCACCTGAATTTCCCCTTGAAGCAACCCCTGAATGTGTATCAACAAGGTCAAATTTAGATTGTTCCATCTTGGTCCGAGACTCCGTTTCAGAGTTTGTATTCCTATTAAGTGTGAGAATTTTATTCTCCTTGAAATCACGTCTCTACTGATGGTGCTCTTGTTAGCTGATAGATCCCTAAATTTATGCCTTTTGACTCCATCACGGTAACTAATAAAAATACATTTCATAGCCCTTGGTTGAAGTTTTCCTTATTTACTGAGTATGAAAACAATACACTCGAAACTCTTTTTAAGTTTTTTTAACTTACAAGATAACCTCTCTACATTTGAATTGGTGTCTTGCATTGCAACCAATGGCTAATGAAGGGGTTTATATATTTGATAAACCGCTATAAATGCAGCTTATGCTAAAAGATGACGAGAATGCTTCAAACAGGACAATAAACTTCAAACCTAGTCAAGTATAGTTTTATTCATACGTTTTGCAAGCCCGTTTTGTTGTGGTGTTCCTTTAGCATTCCAGTGCAAACTATATTGCTTTCGTTACAAAGATGTTGAAATCTTCGTTAACAAATTTGAGCCTTTTATCAGTTCTCAATTGCTTAATATAGCGTCCAGTCTGATTATGAACCATAGTTTTACACTCTTTGGTCTTTCATGAAGTAGATCCAAAACCTCCTAGTATAGTCATCTATAATATTTAGGAAATAGCTGCATCTACCTAAAGATAATTGCTTGGAAGGCCCCAAAAACATATACGTATTGCAGTGAAGACTTAGTGTTATGGTCTCCAGTACTAAACTTCACCCTACACATCTTACCATAGACGTACCGATCACAAAATGGTAACCTTTCGATCTTTTTCCATGGAGCAAATTTTGTTTGACGAGCTCTATTAAGCTTTTCAAACACCCCACCCCTAATATGCAGTCCTTTGGGATAAAATATTACTTTAATCTTAACTAACATCATGCAACTACTACAATTTAACATACATTCAATAAAATGAAGTAACTAAAATAACCTCATATAAATTATGAATCACAGAAATTAATAACATAATCCCAAGTGCCAACAATAATTAAACCAAATAAATATCCACAATGTGTTTGCATACAAATCCAAGTCTAACATGTAAAAGTCAAATCATAAACTAGACTATCAAATTACCAAATAATCATCTGAGTCCATCTATCTCTTGTGTGTAACAGTGTAACACCCCCTCATGCTTACAATTTTAAACCATAAGTAAGTCTCAAAAACTCTGGAATAAAAACATCATTTATAAAACCACAAAAATTAAGAAATACCCTTTTCAAAAATACATGACTAGGAAGGATACAAAAGATGTCCACAACATAAGAACATTCATAAAAACAACATAATTTGTGTAGCTAATACATAAAATTATAATCTACATCCATAAACTAATAAATTGTCAAAATGATAGAAATGTCTTCCTTAACTCTATGTCCACTAATCGCCACTCATCCTGCAATTATCAAGATTACTTGTACATGCACATGAAAGTAGGGGAGTGAGTGATAGAACACTCAGTAAATAGGAGACCTTACTATCAACATTTACATAATCCCTAGAATGCCCTTAACTTGACCCATACTAGCTCTGTCATCTAGAGTATGTCTCTACCCTCCCATTAGGATGATGATGGGTTTTATATCTCATATTTGTACTCTTACTAATCTTAGGAATGTCTAGGTTATGTATCACAACTCTTTTATTGAATTATGTCCTATTTGGTCACTAAAGAACCATTACCTAAATCCCTACCGATGTGACCATATCATCTTTAGGTGAAAAATCTATTATTTGAAAGCTACGTCTCATAATTGTATACTAGACTGATTAGATTAGATCAAATACAGGGATTTGGCACCTTAGTCACATGAACACTCATTGTGCAGTCCACTCGTCTACACCATTATTAGACTTTCAAACATCACTATAACTTGGCTCTATTGAGAGTTAGTACATTATTGTAGGTATAATGTCCTCCTGTAGACATGTCTTACTACAAGCAGTGTAAGGAGTTTGTACTCACAATGCCCCCTTGTAACGACTTTAAGATGTCTAGCGTGCATGCATCTCGACCCTCAAATTGCCTTAGGCTTATCTTGGCTTTCACCCTAATCACACCTCATGCTTGACATTAGCTCATCTCTTAGCACGTAAGGCACTAATGTGTACCCAAAATATCTATAATGTCTCTCAGGATTGACCCTTAAGCTGATTGCTTTGTTCTTATTTTTTTTCTTTATTTTTCCCTTCATACACGGGTGTGTTATCTAAAATACACAGGCATTTATCTTCCTTGTGTATGAGCATAGTTATCCCCTCAAGGGTGTGTCTATACTGTGCTTTATACATAGGCGTGTTTCTTTTGGAACACGGGCATGTAAATTCTCCAAATTGTACATGACCTTCTTTCCTAGTGGCTTTTCCCCAGGTAAACATTTTCCTAGTGCCCTATTCTCTAAACTTGGCTTATTTTCTCAAAGTCAACTTATCTCAATTTTCAACTACTCTACTTCTTAAAGGTAGTTTAGTTGTTTTATCCTACACATAGTCTTGCAAAAATTATACACAAGCGAACTTTGTGTCCCAATTGACTACTTGACAATCAATGCTGTCTAATAGTTATTGGATGGTAAAAAAAAAATTCAATCTAAAATCTAAGATTTGTGCACATAAAGGTGTGTCTCATACAAACTAAGAAAAATGACAAATTTACCTAATTTCACACCTTAATCTATCCCTATTAGGAACCTCTTAATCTATTATCATCTTACATTATTTCTAACTTAAACATAATGCTAAAAGTATGCCAAACATACCATAAAAGATTCAACATCACAAAGCATACATCCATGCTTCCAAACCGCACATAATCATGACCATTTCATCTACTATAACAATTACTTAACTGTAACATTATAAATTGCGTCATAGTGGCTTAAACCATCACATTCTAAGTATAATCTAATTATCACAGATCAAAGAAGCATCTCGTGTAAACAATAACATCATTTATCACTTTATCTATATACATGTACATTTTCCCATCACAAAATATCATCAACTAAGTATCATCAATTCATCATAATCCAATCATATACACATTAACCAAGGATTAATTCTAGAGGCATAAATATACATCACAACTTATACTAGAAACATAAAGAATCCCACTTCTTTAGAACGTTACTATAAAAGAATTCAAGATGATTGATGGGTCTCATTCTCTCTACCTTTTCTTCCACCAAGTCACTGGAAACTGAACACTAGAGCTACTAAGACAATGCGTAAAAGTCAGTATGAACTCTCCTCTCCTTTTACAAGTTTACATGCATTTACTTTGACAATAACGATCCCAAAAACACAACTGACGTGCTTTTTAAAACTAAAATCACGTAACTCCATACATGGGTGTGTGTCTCACCACATATGACTATGTATTATTTAATTCAAATTGCATGCAAAAATTTTCTTATCTGACTGACGTGGTAATGTGACAAATAGGCATGTCCTTTTCATGCATGGTTGTGTCACTTAAATTTCACAATACATCATTCAACTCATACTCAATCAATCATATAACCAGATACACATACAAAATGACTATTATGCCTTTAAGACATACTTGTGATTGTTACAATTCCTTTCCTCTTATTAGAATTTTGTCCTTGGAATCCACTGGAAATAGCTCAAAATGTTTTTCTCTCATAGCTTCTTCAACTTTATGGTTCCACCACAACATTTTGACTAAACAGATTTACCGGTTCTTAATCTGTTTGACTCTTCTATCCAAAATTTGAATCAATTTTCTTCTCAAAACTCAAGTCCTCTAATAATTGAATCTCCTTAATCCCTAACACATGAGAAAGATCATCAATATACTTACTCAATAACAAAAAATCGAATACATCATGAATTTTATCCATGTCTACTGGTAATGCGAGTCCATAAGCTACCTTGTTGACTTGTTCCACTATATCATAAGAGATGATATACCTGGGAGCTAACTTAACTTTTCTCTCAAACCATATCATATGCTTATAAAGGGCTACTCTGATAAAAACCTTATTACTTACAATGAACTCTAAATCTTTTCATCTTAGATCAACATAGGTTTTTTGTCAATCTTACGTTTGCTTTATCTTTTGTCTAATCACTCGTACATCCTCAATCATCCTTTAAGTTAACTTCGGTCCTAGAGATTGTACCAAGGCATCTATTTCACCTAACTAATCCTAGTATAGAGGATAATAACATCTCTTACCATAGAGTACCTTATAGGACATCATCTGAATTATCATCTAATAACTGTTATTATAGGCAAACTCAACTAAAAGTAACATTTCCACCCAACTCATTTTATAGTCCAAACAACAAACTCTCAACATGTCCTCTAACACCTAGTTAGCCCATTTAGTCTAACCATTTGTTTGTAGGTGATATGTTATACTGAATGTCAAATTAGTGTCAAACTATCTATGGAAACTCTTTTAGAAAGTTGACATAAATTGTGTGTCTCTATTTGACACAATAATCTTAGGCACCCCATGTAACCTGACAATCTCTCTCACATAAAACTTTCTTAACAGATTTATAGGGGTAGTGTCCTAAATATAGAGGAAGTACACTATCTTAGTGAATCTATGCATAATGACCCATAACTCATTATATCCACTCTATATCCTTAAGAGTCTAACAATAAAGTCCATAGAAATATGTTTCCATTTGCACTCAAGCATACTAAGACGTTGAAGAAATCTTGACAGTCTCTAGTGTTCAACCTTAACTTGTTGACAGGTGAAATACTTAGCAATATACTCATCCACATTTTTTTTAATACCTAATCACTAAAAACTCCTCGTCAAATCCTAATACATCTTTACACCTTAGGATAACCAGTGTAAAGAGAATTATGAATCTCTACAAGAGTCATCTACCTCAATTCATCAACTAGTGGAACACATACTATGCCTCTAAACTTAAGAATGTCTTTGATAATATAAAAATCTACCTCAAAGGTTGATCACTAAACCTTATTCTCTCTATCATTTTCGTTAATTGCCTCACCAGAAAATCTTGTCAGAACTATCATAGGTAAGTTGGAAATTCAATCTTCAACTATTTCTCTCTTCTACTCTCGTTTATACATTTGGATAGGATTGATCATCCTTAAAACACAACAAACATGTCAAATATAAACTAAATCCATGTAATGGCATATACAGGTGTGTGCTCTACCACATATAGTCATATATCATTAAATTCAAAAATTATACAATGTCCATCTTATTCAATTGACATGGCAATCGACACACAAGTATGACCTCTCTATGTATGGTCGTGTGTCACTCCAAATTCATATACCATTATTTTTCTCACATTCAAACAACCACACATGCATTTATCATAAAGAAATTGATATATTGCCTTTGAAACATACCTATTGGTATTAGAATTCCTCTTCCTTTATTGGAATTTCCTTTCTAGAATTTGATAGACAGCTAGAGATATTTTGCTTTCATATTTTATTCCATCTTCTAAGTAGTCATCTCAACTTTGTGGTTTCTCCAAAGTACCTTAACCAAGGGAATTTGTTGGTTCCTAAAGTGCTTAATCTTCCTATCTATGATCTGAATCAGTTTCTCTTCATAACTCAAGACATCTAATAACTTAATCTCCTTGGTCTTTAATACATGCAAAGGATCACCAATATACTTATGCAATGACAAAATATGGAATACATTATGAATACGATTCACACTCATCGATAGTGCAAGTTTTATGCTACCTTGCTAACCTGCTCTATAATCTCATATAAGTTTATGAACTTGGGAATCAACTTGCCCTCTTGAACCTTACCACATGCTTATAAAGGGCCATTTTGATGAAAACTCTATCAGTCACATTGAATTTCAAATCTATACTTCTCTAATCGACATAACTTTTTTATCAATCCTAGGCCCGTTTTATCTTTTTTCTGATCAACTAGGCTTTATCAATCATACTCTAAGTCAACTCCGATCCAAGTGATTGTACCAAGACATCTCTTTCACCCAACTCATCCTAATGTTAAAAAGAATGACAAAAAGTGCCTCATAAGGCACTATTTGAATCGTCACCTAATAATTGTTATTATCGGTAAACTCTCTTAAGGGTAACATATCTATCTAACTAGCCCAATGATTCAAATTGTAAGCTCTCAATATGTCCTCTAATACTTGGTTGGTCTTCTTTGTCTAACCATTTGTCTACGAGTGATAAAGACTGAATGCCAAATTCATGCCCAATGATCTATGCAAACTTTTAAAAGCTGACACAAATCGTATGTCCTTGTCTCTCATGCATATAGCTTTCCTAACTAATCTGTAAGGGTGGTGTCTTTAGCAGGAAGAAAATGCATTGTGTTAGTTAATTTATCAACATAACCTATAGCACATTAAAACCAAGTTACACTCTTGAGAGCCTAACAATAAAGTCCATAGATATATGTTCCCATTTCCACTTAGGCACATTCAAAGGTTAAAGTAATCTTAATGGTCTTTGGTGTTCGGTATTAACTTATTTATAGGTGAGACAATTGGCAACATATTCAATTATATTTTTCTTCATACCCAACCACTGGAAACTTCTCAAATCTTGGTACATCTTTACATTCTAGGGTGGGTGGTGTAAAGAGAATTGTGAGCCTTTAAAAGAATCTTCTACCTCAAATCAACTATTGGTATAATGCATAATTTGCCTCTAAAATTAAGAACACCATCATCTACCTGGACGTTTGTCTCAAGACCATTATAAACTCTCTGAAATTTCTACCTACGACAATCATCATTTAACTAAGTAGCTTTGATCTCCTCTACCAATGTGGATTTGATCTCCAATCTTGTTAAGGCCTCAATAAATCTCATTTTGCTTTCAGTTCAAGTCTGTTTGAATCCCTCTTTGAACTATCAACTATGATATAAATACTTGTCTACTAAGGGTATCTACTACTAGATTTGTCTTGCCCAGATGATATTTAATATCACTGTTGTAGTCCTTCATTAACTCAAGCCATATTTTCTATCTTATATTCAACTATTTCAGAGTGAAGAAATATATAAGACTCTTATGATTAGTGTATATGTTGCATCTGACCCCATATAGGTAGTGTCTCCAAATGTTGAAAGCAAATACTACTATTGCCAACTTTAAATTAAGAATGGGGTATCTAGTCTTAAAATCTTTTAGTTGTCTCGAGGCATATGTTATCACTTTGCCTTACTACATTAGTACTACTCCCAAACCACTATAAGAAGTGTCTGTGTATAAATCATACTTGACTTTATCCTTCGATAGGGCTAACACAAAAACATAGGTTAATACCTTTTTTAACTATTGGAAACTTTCTTCATAGGTATTTGACCATTAAAACTGAATTTCCTTCTTTATGATAGTTATGAGAGTTTTGCTAGCCTAGCAAACCCCTTTACAAATCTTCTATAATACCCAGTTAGACCTAGAAAACTCTAAACCTCTGTGATAGTCTTTAGCCTATACCAATCTAACATTACCTCAATGTTACTTAGATATACTGATATACTCTCTACTGAAACCATATGCCTAAAAAATGCAACTCGGTCTAACCAAAAGCCTCACTTTGAAAACTTAGCATAAAGTTACTTATCCCCTAATCTTTGTAGGGTAAACCTCAAGTGTTCCTCATGTTCCCCATGTCTCTTGGAGTATACCAAAATATCATCTATAAACATTACATGAACTTATTTAAGCAGTCATGGGATACCTTGTTTATCAAATCCACAAACACTGTAGAGGTATTTGTTAGTCCAACTGGCATCACAACAAATTCAAAATGTATATACCTCGTCCAAAAAATTGTTTTAGGTATATCCTATTTAGTTACCCTGACCTGATGGTAACTCGATCTTATATAAATTTTAAAGAATACCAATGCCCTCTTAATTGATATAATAAATTATCAATTCTAACTAAAGGGTACTTGTTCTTCACGTTACCTTGTTTAATTCTCGATAGTCTCATGAATTCGTTTTTCTTTTTAACAAATAGGATAAGAACTCTCTAAGGAGAATGACTCGATCTTATAAACCCATTATCTAGTAACTCTTGGAGTTGCTTCCTCAATTATTGTAATTTGATTATGGTCATTCTGTAGGGTGCCTTTGATAAAGATGTTATGCTCGACGCCAATTCTATATTGAATTCAACCTTTTGTTCAAGAGTTAATCTTGATAACTCTTTTGGAAAAACATTTGGAAACTCTTGAACTATTAATGTCTCATTAATACTTAGGTTTGACTCTATCTTGTTTACTATATGAGCAAAAAAACTTGTGCATCCCTTAACATTTCATCATTATGACACTAATCATCATGCTTTTGAAATACCCCTCACCAAAGTCAATTGATCACCACCCTTGAGATTGAATTGAACCTTTTTACATCGATAGTCAATCTCAACTCTATTTCTCCCTAGAAAATTCATCTTTAAGATCATGACAAAATCTAGCATGTGAAATAAAATCATATCCACGAGCAATAGTCTGCTTTTAATCTCAATGGTCTATCCCAAGAGCATCTAATCACTGATCACTAACCCACTATCTGGTAACTCTATCTTAGCTTTATATGCCACTTTCACTAGATGTAGCACTAATCTTTCTACCAAACTCTTGACTACAAAACAATGAGTAGCACCAGTAATAAGGTAAGAAATCTAACTAGTCACTAATGATAGGCTAGCCTTAGCGACTGCCTATATGGTGGTGTACATTGTAACATTAGCTCCCCCCATTAGTTGTTTGGCTTAAATTAAAGCCCTTAGATAGAATTTGGCTATATGTCCTAATTGTCAGTAGTTGGAAAATACTTCTTATCCAACCAAACACTTTCCTCTATAATGTTTATCGCACCTCTAATCAACTAGAGCCTCGATTCACTTTTACTGCTTACTGTTTTCCAACATTTCTTATTACCCTTAGCTGGCATAATCTCTTTCTCTTTTTTTTCTGTAGGAAAACCTCTATGTTCATTGGTGGCACTTGATTATGGCTCTAGTATTGTGCAAAGGTAGATTTTCCATACATTATCTTGATAAATACCTCAATTCTCAACACCCTACTCAAGGCCTCTCTATAAATCTAGGTTGACTGAATACTTATCATAACATTTTAAGCTATAGCTAGATCGAGCTTATACACAAAATTTTTTATCTGTTTGATCTTTGTATTAGTTATCTTAGAGGTATACCTTGCCTAATGATTGAACTTGTTGGTGTATTATTTCACTATGGTGCATACTTAGCAAACTGTGTCTCCAAACACAAGTATATGCCCTTTCTTTATACTTAGGCTTTTTCAAACTTAAACGCATCTCAACTACTTTACTTTTCAAGGATATTTTAGTCATTTTACCTTATACACAGTCATGCATACTAAATACATAGGCAAACTTTATGCCCAAGTTGACTATTCAACAGAAAATTATGTCCAATAATCATCAGATCATCAAAAAACTCAACCTAAATTATAGAATTTGCACATACAAGCATGTGTCCTATATCACACAGTCATGTGTCGAACCCAACAAAGAATCTCATACCAGCTTTCATACCTTAATTTGGTCTCTATATGTTTTCCCTAATTTCATACCTGAACTAAGATATTATTCCCCTTTTTCCCCGCTATTTAACATCACAACTATATTATCTATGAGCAATATTAACAAAATTTGTGATACTATAATCATATACTCCATTACAGTATGAGGAACACCAAATCATTGAACTTCCAACATTACAATATAACAACTACAGTTCACTAATCCAAGAGTCGACTTAACATGCACTACATATATATGAATCATCATCAAGTCACATAACAAACACAAGAAATTCCTTTATCAATAATGGTGTAACATGAACCCTAACAAAAAATGTAAGAAACTAACTCGTATCAATTTGGCTTCCTTATCAATAATCATGGCAAAATCATGACCAATCAGCATCATTCCTATTTATGCAATTGTAATAGAAGATAACCTTTTCAGTCCACACTAAATCATATATTAATTAGAAAGAGTCATGTGTCCTACATACTTTGAAGATTTTACTGCAAGAACAAGGGTTGATCACTAGACCTTCTTCTCTCTACGATTTCATCAATTCCTTATCAAAAAGCGTCATCAAAACTACCACTAGAAAGCTATAAAGTCAATCTTTAACTTTCTCTTTCTTTCTTTTGCTCTCGTTTGTGTATTTGGATAGGATTGAATATCCATAAAACATAGCAAATGTGCCAACTATAAACTGAATCCATGTAACATTATACACAGGCATGTGTTCCACCATACACAATTGTGTATCACTTTATTCAAAAATTACATGGCATTCATCTTATACAACTAACATGGCAATTGACACAAAGGCGTGGCCTCTCCATGCATAATCATGTGTCACTCCAAATTAATATTCCATAATAACCACACATGTATTTATCATAAAGCAATGGTTATATTACCTTGAGCAGTATCTGTAGGTGTTATAGTTTTACACACTTCTCTCTCTGGAGGTGTTTTAATCATGTGACTCATCTCTAAGGCTAGCAATGTCCTAATTGTATGTCAATCAATAGACTCATGGTTTAGGCAAATCAATCTATAGAAACCAATCAACGAACTATTATCTATATCTTGTCAAGTCTTAAGACTTGTGGTCCTAACTTCTTCTTTTTTACCTCATTGATATTTAAAGTCACAACTTCAACACATATCAATAATAGTTTGTTAGAATCAAACAAAATAATTATGTAATTATTTATGTAGAAGACATCAATAGAATAAAAATGAACCATTGTTTACCCTCAAACCTCAACAAAGATATTTGTATTTTATTTTATATGAATGTAAAATTCATGCAAGGATCTTGTGAGATAGCCTAAAATGGAAAATTCATTCTTTTATCTTTTTTTGAATAATATTGATAACAAATGTATCTTCCATTTTCATGGATTATACATGCTAACTATTATAGTCTTATAGTTGAAAATTCAAATTTAATTTTTATCTTTCAAGATTTTTTCTTGGTTGAAAGACTTATTCCCACCTAAGGTATAGTGAAATCCCAAATTTCCACCCTTCAACTTTCAAAAATCCAAACATCCACTCACAACTAAATTTTTGTGAAAAAATTCAATTATGATTAGGGGTAAAACTGTTATTTATTAAAAATATAAAGTTTTATCATATTTTCCTCCCTAAGTTCAAAAAACTTACAATTTCCCTTAACTCAAAATTTGAAAACTGACAAATACCCTTATACGGTTTATTCCTCTTCTCTTCGACATCGATTTACCATCTCTGACTGTCGACCATTCTCCTTCCCACCTTATCTCTCTCTCTAATCTCTCTTTTTTTTCTCTTTGACTGTTGTTTATCAAGACCAAGATGAAATCATCTTCATTTCAATAAAATCTATTATTGTCTTAAAGATGAAGATGACACATTTTCGTCTCAAACAAAGATCGTTCGTCTTCACCTAAGATAAAGATGATAATAAAAATGGTCATAAAGGGAAGGAAGAGTGACCAAAGAGAGAGATAAGGTAAGAAAAGGATGATCGACTATCAGAGATGATGAATTGATGTCAAAGAAAAGAAAAACAAACCCTCCGGGGTATTTGTCAGTTTTCAAACTTTGGGTTGGGGAAAATTATAAGATTTCTAAACCTAGGGAGGAAATGTGATAAAACTTTAATCTTTAAATTTTTTTAGTAAATGATGATTTTACCCCTAACTGAGATTTTTAACAAAAATTTGGTTATGAATGAGGTATTTAGGTTTTTGAAAGTTGGAGGGTGGAGTTTGTGATTTTACTATACCTTGTGTGACAATAAGTCTTTTGGCCTTATTTCTTTTATCTAAATAAATGCACTTTTTGCCAGACATGCAAACTTAGGGCAAAGTGACCAAACTCATAACCACTATACTAAGCACTTTCTAATGTTGATTCTCTACAAATTATGTGTTTCATTAATAAACCATTTTTGGATTGTGTTTTACCTGTTAGACATGATAATTCTTGTCACTTATCTACATTTGTTGATTTAAACAATTCTATCAAAATTTTGGTCAACATAGTATCTAATATCTAAATATAAGCACTCTTCTAATGTTGATTCTCTACTAATTATATGTTTTATTACATATCTTAGATATAA